>NW_011628151.1:9181-15376 GCF_000512975.1 Sesamum indicum | reverse complement strand
TTTTGTAGGGATTCAGAAGAAGATATTAGCGAATCAGAAGATACTTTCGGTGATAATAATTCGTCATCCCATTCCAACCAGTCACCTTGAGAAGATTGTGAAAATGAATTTGATCCCCTTTTGTAATTATGAATACTTTAAATTATATGACATTTATTTTGTGGATTGTATTGAATTATTTTTATTTTGTGGATTGTATTGAGTTATCTTTATTATATGTATTTTGGCTTAAATATTTTATTATATTTGAATTTATAGATTATTAGAGTCAAATGAAATATAATTTTATTGAATTTAAAAATTTTGAAAAACAATTACAATGATTACGTTGAAAATGTCGCTGCAAAGAAAAAAGATATGCAATCGATTGTCTTTATAAAAATGCATTACGATTTTGCGATAACTTCCTTTGCAAAATATTTTTGTTGCAAAATTTGTACGAAATGTCGATGCAAAAAATGTATTTCAATATTGCAACGACTTTCGTTCTAATGTTATTGAAATAAAAATTATTTTGCAATGGCTCATATTAAAATATTTCCAATGGACTATTGATGGGAAAATGCATTGCAATATTAGAACGAATTTTCTGTCGCAAATATCGTTGCAAATAAAAATTAATTTGCAACTAAATGATCATCAACATTACCACTAATATACCATTGCAAAATATGAAAAGTCAAACTTTAAAACAACGTTTTGCAATGAAAATTTACAACGAATAGAAAAATTGTTGCAAAATTTTTCAACGGCTAAAAAATTCGTTGTTATAAAGCAGTGTACATATAGCAACGGACGATATTCTGTTGCAAAAGTCCATGACAAATCTATTTTGCCATGAATTTTTTAGGAAATTCGTTTGCTGTACGTCTATTTTTTTGTATTGTACATATATATATATTGTTTTTTTTTTGTTTTTTATATTTTTAAAATTTATTTATTTTGGTAAGTACTATGAACTTCGAGCTTGAGCTCGAGCTTGAGTGAGTTCCAGAAATTGCAGCAGAATAGAGGTGGGAAGAAGAGGAATTTTACAACATTACATACAAAATTTTTCAGAAATTTTGCTAATCGATAATCGTCTTCCATACAACATTACAACTCTTTTACAAAAGCAAACAACAACAACAAGAATTAAACAAATCATAGTCCCCTAAAAACACACCCAAACCCAAGAAAAAAAATTAAACAAGATGGGTTTGGGGAAGAAATGAGTGGAGAAAGATGGAAGCCGTACTCATCGCCGAACTCGGCGCCGTACTCATCGCCGAACTGCCGTCTTTGTTGCCGTGAATTTGGGGTTAGGGAACTAAGATGGATTTGGGTAAGAATTGAGAGAGGAGAAAGAACGGAGAAGAAACAGAAAGAGAATGAAAGAGGAAGAAGAAACGAGAACAAGAGAGAGAAAGTGATGGGTTTTTGATTTTTGACTTTTTGTATTATTATTATATTATTATTATTATCATTTTTACTACTACTACTAGTATTATTATTATTATTTTAAATCATGAAATCAAATTATAAAATTTTTACATAGATATAGTTGAAATTAATATATGTTCACAATCTACAAAATTTATATATTTATAACCTAAACATGACAGAGGTATCTCCTATGGAGATGCGTCTGCGTCTACGCTCTATAAAGTTGTGCCCACACTCATTGGTCGAATACGAAGAGGAGGTTCCTATGTCGAGCAATTTGGCGTAACACGAGCTCAAGTATTAAGCATAGATGCCTACACCAGGATGGGAACCGATGCCCTATTTCATACCCTAGACTATTGCTGGGAGACGATAGAAGGAATGACTATACCTATATGGAGTCGGCAGCCTAAAAGCACACATGGATTTTGCCTAGTCTCTAGTGCCATGGACCGTTGCTGGACAGCCACCCATGGTGACGAACTTTCTTGGACAAAGTTAGATTTAATTAATAATAGTGTTGTACACTAGCCCAAGTCTAGCTGAAAGGTGAACCTAGAGATACACACAAATCACCAAGAAGGGATGAGGAATTAATTGGGAATTCATTGCGTAAGTAATTGGATTACTTATATGTGAGAGGAATCCATTTGATGCATATGCCCAAGGATAAATTGATTAGATTAATTTATATTGGGCTTGCCCTTATTATTTAATAAGTTTAACTTATTATTTAATAAAGGCTTATTAGACTCATATATTTAATTGGATTAAATATATGATGGACTTAATTAAGTGAACTTTAATTAAATTGGATTTAATTAATTTAGCTTGGTATTTTAATTAATTAAAATCAGCCCAAGCCTATTAATTAAGTTGGTGGAAATGATTGGAAAAGAAAATATTAATTGACAAAATCATTATCGGGAAATGCAATGTTAGTCATCCTTTATTAGGAATAAAGGATTATTATCTTATGGATTGTTAAATGAACCTAGACATGTTTTAACGCATCCATTCAATATATATATATATATATATATTAGTTATTTGGAATAACTAATGAATACATAATAAAGCAAGAAAATAATTTTCTACTCTCCTAATTCCACTCGGCCGAACCCCTCTCTCGTGCACACTTGGTGTGTTCTTCTCCTCTATTCTTTTCTCGCAAATTGAATTGAAGAACCCCAAGTTCCGGTGTGGTGTGGATGCAATTTTAGAAAGTCTCTATGTTGAGATCTTGGGTGAACAAATCAACGAAGGTGGTTCGAAATAAATCAAGGAAAGGTAATTCTTAATTTACGATTTTTGTTCCTCTTATTTTTTTTCATTATACCAATAGCTCCGTTAATTTTATTGTCGTTTAATTTTATTAACTACATCGAATGCCCTGGAACTCCATGGTTTCATTATCATTTTATTTTATTTTAACCGCTTCCGCTTGCACGTTCCCAGGCTGATCCACTTGCACCTCGCTGTGCTCTTCAAGTGGTATCAGAGCCTTCGATGTATGAGATATCGTATTGTGTGAATAAGCATGAAAATATGTTCTTTATTGCTTTTGAAGCATGATATATTTTTTGCTTATTCTTGAATAATTATAAGAGAAAATTAATTTGTTTAATTTTTTTGCAATTTTGAATGATTTAAGTATTCTATGAAAATTGTACTTTCTGACAAAATACTTATTTTAATTTCAGTTTAATTTGTGAAAATAAAAAAAAAGGGGAAGAAAACTGGTACTGTAGCAGTGCACAACGTGCGCGCAGGCCTGGGCAGCGCGCACGCTGTGCGTTTTTAGCCTAGGAATAATAAAGCTTGCTATCTCCCTCCTAATGTACCCCCTACTTCTAATCAGGGTTTCTTATTCAATTATAATGAAAGAAGTATAGGACATTTTTGGTAAGATTTTTTATTTTGAGCAAGCCAATGGAGAAGAAGCTCACGAAGGAGGAGGTCATAGAAGAAGGCGGCCCATGGAGATATCACAAGGCCCATCTGTATGTTGATGGGTGATATTACTTTGTAATAGCATAGGGCTACCTTAGACAGACTTTAGACTCACTGCAGGCTCAATGGGTTGCACAGGTTGGGCTCGTGATCATCCAACAAGGGTATGCTAGATTTCATTGTATGCGATGTATTTATTTAAATGCTTTAAATATTTGATAATTGTTGTTTCGAACATGGGATGATGCATGCTAAATCTTAAGAAACGAGACCTGCAAAAAAAGACGTTAGCACTCCGATGCCCAAGTTTGTACTAGATTTTAGAAGAGATAATCAAGAAAATAAACAAAATAAGAGATTGAAATATAAAGATCGAATCATGCTAGAAAACATGTTTATCCTGCAAAAGAATGCTCAAGTGAGTGTTAATAAGAATGCTGGGATGCCCCCATACAATGGCGGTCTGTAGAAATTCCTTGATTTTCGGAGGAAGAGGATAAGGGTGGTTTAGATAAACCAATCCTGCCTTAATCTACTATTAGGGTCGTTTTTTCACCGCTTATCTTCAGGTTGGGGGAGACCCTCCATCGGTGAGGACTCTTAACTGCCAAGCAGTCCAAGGCTCTAGGGTGACCTTTCCTGAAATGTGTCTTCCCAGCTGATGGGGAAGCACACCTGGAAAGCCAAGTGTATGCCACGTGGGGATGGCTAGGTGCGGACCATAGGCCAATCATCCTTATTGGGCCATACTTCTCGGCTGAATTCAGGGACACCTTGGACTCCTATCCTCCTTCATGGGCCATCAAGCCTTTTGGGCGGTTGGCATTCAGGTACTAGTCACCCTTGATCCTTTTTATACTTCTTGGGCTGAGCTTTATTCGGACTATACACATAATTTAGTGCCCCCCACTCTATAAGTGACCTCCAATGTTTAAATAGAAACGTGAACGCGACTTTACTTATTTTTACATCGCACTTGTAACGAATTAGTTATGGTAGTTATTCAGCTAAGTGATATGTACATATAGACAAGAACAATTTTCTTCTTCGCTGTGAAGGAAACAAGAATCACTTTGTAACAATTCTCTCTTGCAAACACTCTCTCTATAATTGTGAATTCATCAATGGAAGTCTTGACTTTCTTTATGCATGCTGTCGCCATTTTTACATGATATCAGAGCCATCAATGATGGTCTTTGGTCTGTGTTAAACAATCTTTACAACACTTAATCACAATATTATTTCAAGAGACTTCAAAAAAATGGAATAGCTAAAGATCAAGAAGTTCTGAAGCTTCATCCTAGTGATAATCTTGGTCATAGCCTTGTGACAAACCCACTATTATTTAAAGAGTAAATTAATCCGCATACGCCTATAATAATATACCATATAGAGTACGCAAATTTGGGCTAAATTTCACCACATCGACTAGAAAGTACATGCTAAGCTGCAAGCTTGTGGATGTCGATGGGGATTAAGGAAATTATTAATGAAATCACACAAATGCCCTTAAAATGGGCATTTACTATACGTTTAGGCTGAAGTTCCTCACACCCTCAATCGAGATCGGGTCTGACCTGCGACTCGGCTCAAAGGATCCATTGCCGAGGGCCGTTGATTTGCCTGTTATCGTACAAAGTAAGATCACAATACATGGAACAATGCAAGTGAACCCCTTCAAATAGGCAAGGGGATCTAATCAAACATTATAAATGCATCATGTACAGTTCATTTATGGTAAGATATTCATTAGATCTAATCAAACATTATAAATGCATCATGTACAGTTCATTTATGGTAAGATATTCATTACACCAAAATCTGCAATAAATACATTGAGATTCTATCTCAAACCCTTTTACTAATTTAAACATCTGAGGCTTTTAGTTGTAAACCTCTCAAGCCTAATGATTTGCTCTTTTCTCAGGTTCGAAAACCATTTCGAGAATGCGAGGTAGCTGAGCGACCGGGATCAGATGCCAAAACTATAAAAATTATGAGGAGCATCAACTGCAAGCTTCACTTGTCATTCGCCTCAAAATGGGTTGCGCTATCACAAGGAACTCACATTCGAGTGGGTTAGGGCACGACCCGTGGCGAAAAATTCCCATTTTATCTTTTTTATAAAATCACAACCACATCATTGGCGCCGTCTGTGGAAAGAATTTGCCTCGACACTAAGTATGCAAACTAGGTCTTGGGCTCGTGACTTCCACGATCTGGACACAATTTGCGAAGCTCAAGTGAATGGGGCGAAACAAGACCCGCCTCGCGAACAACCGCCACCTCAAAAGGTAACCCCCCTTCCTCATGAACAAGCCCCCTTTAATAGGGAGATCCTCCCCACCACATCGACAATCTCCACCTGTGCTCCCCAACAATGCACTCCCCCCGAAAGTTCCACTCCAAGAATTGATGGTCCAATAGACACAAGAAATTTTGTTGGCCTTAATTTGCGACGCATCTACTCGAGCAGCAGCACTAGTTGTGGCCTAATATGTGGCACAACACCCTGTGAGCCCGCCTCTTCCTTCCCCTTGTAGAAGTCGAGAATTATCCTCAGCTCCCGAGGAGGAGGAGCAAAGGCAGGAAATCAACAGCAGAATCTCTCGACTTGAGGTTGCACAAACCTAAGATAACCCCCCCCCCCAAATCAAGAATCATCAGCTCCGCCACCGCCTAAGGGAGCCGATGATCATTATTTGCCATTGGTCGTAGCCCCTCCAAGACGTAGCCCTTTTGCCCCCAACATCATAGTCCAAGCTGTAACGTCCGTAGAAATTTTCACGTAATTGAGAGACTAATTGGTAATTATTA
>NW_011628151.1:0-9040 GCF_000512975.1 Sesamum indicum | reverse complement strand
TTTTTCCCTTACTTATTCCACCAAAAAGTAGTCTTATTCCATATGAGATTGCAAGTTTCTCAAGACGTTCTCACCCATTGAGAGAGTTTTTATTGGTATGTAAATACTCAGAACTGTTAATTCTTTTTTTAAAAAAAATGAATTAATTAATTTGACTATTATAAACATACGGAATGATAAAAAATTGTTTGAATATTTGTATCATTCACTAAATATATTAGCATATTGTTATAAGATTATAACAGATATACAAAAATAGTTATTACTAAATTATTTATAAGCTATAGCTAAAATATCATAGTTATTTATAAATTTTAACATTATTAAAGTAGAGAAAAAAAAAAAGGATATGCACCATTATTTGTTTTTACATATCTAGTCTGACATGATAAATTTACCAAAAAGGTTTTTTTAAACTGATATAAATTAGTTTCCTCCTCACAAACACATTTACACAGAAAAATTACAATAACTAATCGATAATTATTAAACCAAAGCCTTAAGTACAGTTCATAGTGCTTATCAAAATAAATAAATTTTAACAATATACGAAACCAAAAAAGACAATAAATATATATATATATATATATATGTACAATACAAAAAAGTAGACCTACAACAAACAAATTTCATGAAAAATTCGTGGCAAAATAGATTTGTCACGGACTTTTGCAATGGAATATTGTCCGTTGCTATAGGTACACTGCTATATAGCAACGAATTTTTCAACCCTTGAAAATTTTTCCAACGATTTTTTATTCGTTGTAAATTTTCATTGCAAAACATTATTTTAAAGTTTGACTTTTCATATTTTGCAATGGTATATCAGTGGTAATGTTGATGACCATTTCCTTGCAAAATTAATTTTTATTTGCAACAATAATCTATAAATTCAAATATAATAAAATATTTAAGCAAAAATACATATAATAAAGATAACTCAATACAATCTACAAAATAAAGATAATTCAATACAATCCACAAAATAAATGTGATATATTTTAAAGTATTCATAATTACAAAAGGGGATCAAATTCATTTTTACAATCTTCTGAAGGTGACTGGTTGGAATGGGATGACGAATTATTATCACCGAAACTATCTTTTGATTCGCTAGTATCTTCTGTTAACAAGGAAATAACTAGTAACAAATATGATATAATATTTAAAAATATTTTATTAACAATTAAATAATATAAATTATCTTACATGATATCCTCCAGAGTAATGACATTCAATGCTTAAAATATAAGGAAATTAAGGTAAAGATTGTAAAATATTACTACAAAATGATAATGAGTATGTTGAATTCATCGAAAAAAAAAATGAGTATGTTGAATGTGTAATGTAAAACATACCTCAAAATCTTCGACTTCTACAAATAGGATTTTTATGTTGAATTATGTTTATGTCTCAGAGCTAGAGAAGGCAAATGTCATATCGTGACTAATGATGGCTTATGGAACGTAATGATAAATAGAGAATTTTGTAAAATAACTAATAAACGAGTTTTAGTATGACACTAAAGGAACGCAACAAATTCATTGAGCCAAAGAATTGACCTCGTTGCATAAATAGTGGCCAAGTACCTCTTGAACCTTGCCCTTCGGAGAGGAAGCAAGGATAATATTTCTATTATTGTAATCGTAATATTTCAATATTATAGAAATATTATCCTTGTTCCATTTCTTAAGGGCGAGGGTCAAGAAGTAGTCAGCCGCAACTTGCGCAAGAAGGTCAACTCCTAGGCCTCTTTTCGCTAATGGATTCGTTGCATTCTTTTTGTGCCATGTTAAAATTTATTTTTTAGCTATCTTACAAACGTTTTCACTCGTCATTACACCCCATAAGTCATCACTAACCAGAACAAGGCACTCGTCTTGTAAAACACGAGGCAAAAACACGACTTTGAGTTCTAGTATGATCCACAACTTAAGTATCTATCACTTGAGAAACATAAGCAAGAGCTGGGAAAACTTGAGTTCACAGCATAACTTCATCAATAATTCTTTTGTACTTGTAAGATTATATATAAAAATATATGTGTGTAAATATGTCATAATGTTTTATAAAATTATGAGGGCCTTTCATAATAATAAAGTTGCAAAATATTGAAAAACGTTACTATAAATTAATAATGAGTATGCTAAAATAATTTCCTTGCATCCAAACAAATGGGATTCAATAACATCCCCCCACCCCACCAAAAGAAAATTAAAAACAATGCAAAACAAAATATCATCACTATAATGCTTAAGCTAGTAGGTGAATTAGAGTAAAAGTGTAAAATACTGAAAAAAAATTATAACATGTAATCCAAAAATTACCTCAAATATAAAATTAATTTTTATTTATAGGATTTTTGTGGAACAGGATTTTGATAAATGTATGTATAGAACTTTAGGTCAACGTATATTCTTTTATTGGAGAGAATAACAAATACAATTATATTAAAAATACAATAGATAAAAACAACATATAGACGTAATTGTAGAAACTCGACAGTATGTACATTGTATACAACTCAAACGTGGCTGCTACAAATACTCCTTCAACTTAGTACATTTTAACACATTATCTCTGTTCCAAAGTTGCATTAGAAAGAAGAAAGTTGAATGATACTGGTAGTGGTAGACCATGAAATGTTTAGAAATTCATACCTATGATTCCGGCACAAAGCTAAGACAACAAATCCATTAGCAGATAGAGGCCAAGGAACCGTGCATCAATTGATCCTCCATTTTAGTATTTGCTGCTTTCTTAGATTCACCACAAGTACATTGAGTTGTCGGTGTAATACATGCCACTTCATCCCACAACCGTTTTAATTTCAAGTTCAATCCACAATTCTCTTGCTGTAGATGTGTATAGAAAACTTTCTACAATGTCCTTGGATATAGATTAAGAATCCAAGAGGTTACCATATAGTTTGCTCTAATCCACTGCTCCAATTCTTTTCCGTTCTCTGTCGGTTTAATGCCTTCTCCATTGATGAAACTTAGTTTCATCTTGGCACCTAGTGCTATTTTAACTGATCTGCTCTAGGAATAGCTGAAGATCAAGAAGTTCTAAAGCTTCATCCTAGTGATAATCCTGGTCAGAGCCTTATGACAAACCCACTAGACAGGTCCAACTACCTGTCCTAGAGCAGATCAGTTAAAATAGCACTAGGTGCCAAGATGAAACTAACTTTCATCAATGGAGAAGGCATTAAACCGACAGAGAACGGAAAAGAATTGGAGGAGTGGATTAGAGTAGACTATATGGTAACCTCTTGGATTCTTAATCTATATCCAAGGACATTATAGAAAGTTTTCTATACACATCTACAGCAAGAGAATTGTGGATTGAACTTGAAATTAAAACGGTTGTGGGATGAATTGGCATGTATTACACCCACAACTCAATGTACTTGTGGTGAATCTAAGGAAGCAGCAAATACTAAATGGGAGGATCAAGTGATGCAATTTTTAATGGGCTTACATCATGACTATGATCATGCAAGGAATCAAATACTTATGATGGATCCACTTCCTAATACTAGCAAGGCCTATTCTATGGTTTTGAGGATTGAAAAACAAAAGGAAATCAAATCAGGGCATTGTTATACAAGTCTCGAAGAGACGAGAAATTCAAAGAAATTTTTAGAGGAAGAGGAATTTTACATACAAAAGAAATAAAAAATACAAAGAATATGGTAAATCTGGACACCTGAAGGAGGTCTGCTTCAAAATTCCTGGGTACCCGAATTGATAAAAAAGACACTAATTGAGCAAAGAAAGAAAATAGGGCTTGCAGCATATAAAGTTGCAGCAACGACTACACTTGAGGAAATAGTGTATAGTGTGGTTGATGGAAGATCCATGATAGAGATTATAAGGTCTAAGCTTCATAGATACTTTGGAGGGATGGAATCACAAATACCAGCATCTTCAAACGAGGACAATACAGAATTTTCAGGTAAGTATTCCAGAAGCACAGTTTTAGATAATTTGTTTGTTGATGCCTGGATTTTAGACAGTGGAGCAAGCACTCACATATGCAATGATTCTTCACTCCTTGATTCACTTGGCCGATGGCACCAAACACACCATAAAATGCACAAGTAACTTTATCTGATAAGATCAGTTTGGACAATGTTCTGTTGCTACCTGACTTGAAATTTAACTTGTTGTCCATTAGTTAATTATACAATGGCTCATCTATCAGATTCAAATTTTCCAAATCTTATTGTGTGATGCAGGACCACAAGACTAAGGATGTGGTTGCAGTAGCATGCTTAATAGGAAAATTGTATATCCCCAAGAAACACTCCTTTGACAAAGATCATATAGAGGCTGTTATATCTTCCAGTAGTGAATGTCGACTTAATCCACCTTATATTTCTACAGAAACTTGGCATAGAAGACTAAGGCATTCATCATACAATTTAATGCTTCAAGCAGAAATGATAAAACGCGATGTAACATAACCTATACTTTGTTAAGTTTGTCCTCAAGCTAAATAGCAAAGGCAGCCTATTCCCACTAGTATAACTACTTCCCAGAATTATTTTGATCTAGTTTACATAGATATATGGGGACCATATAAAGAGTATCCAATTTCAGAATGTACATTCCTACTGACCTTAGTTGATGATTACAACAGAGCTAGCTATACCTTTTTAATGCAATTCAAATCTCAAGCTATTAATTTGCAAATTGACTTTCATGAAATGATACGCACTCAATTGGATAAAAGAATTAAGGTCATAAAAAGTGATAATGGATCTGAGTTTCTTGGTCAACAGTGTCAGAATTTCTTTAAAAGAGAAGGAATAATACGTCAAACATCTTGCATTTATACTCCCCAATAAAATGGTGTTGTAGAAAGAAAACACAAAAACTTTTTACAAATAGCTAGAGCATTGATGTTCCAATCTACTGTGCCTAAAATATTTTGGACAGATGCTATTCTTGCAGCAACGTATATAATTAATAGGATACTTTCACATGTTTTAGAATGGAAAACACCATATGAAGTGTTATATAATAAGCTAGTGAATTACAGTCATTTCAAAACTTTTAGGTGTTTGTGTTTTGCAACAAATGTACTACCCTATAAATCCATTTGATCTTAGAGCACATAAGTGTATATTCTTAGGATACGCTCCAAACTAGCTATATCACTTGAATAGAAGGATTAATTTAACCTTTAGAGATGTAACATTTAAAGAGGATGTTTTTCCTTATATGGGACAATAGCTTGATCCTATCACTTGTCCCATACCTCAAATGCTTGATGATCTGGACCAGAAGGAAATTGGTAACTCTGAGCATGCCTTAGAAACTGATCAGAACAATGAAAATAGGGATTCTGCAAAAAATTCACTTGAAGAAGGAAATGAAGATGTAAATCATAGACCTAATGAAAGACTAAGAAGATCTTCCAGATTAAAGGTTAGACCTAATCATAGACCTAACAAGAGCCTAGAACTTATTCTCAAGCAGCCAACAAAAGAGAATGGAGAGAAGCAATGGTTGTAGAACTTTAGGCACTTGAAGGAAATCAAACATGGGAAATAACTAAACTTCCTGACAACAAGAGAACTATAGGCAACAAATGGATTTTTAAGATCAAGGTCAAACCACATGGATCCATAGAAAGATATAACACTAGATTAGTGGCTAAGGGTTAAAACCAAATAGATGTATAGATTACATTGATAGTTTCTGACCTGTGGCCAAAGCTGTAACAGTGAGAGTTCTTATCGTAGTTGTTGCTAAATTAAAATGGAATTTACACCAATTAGATATAAATAACGCATTCTAGCATGGAACCTTAGATGAAGAATTATATATGAAGCCACTTGAAGGATATAATGTCCCTGAAGGGCATGTTTGCAAACTAAAAAGATCTCTTTATGGTTTAAAACAAGCCTCAAGACAATGGAACTTAGAATTTACAACAAAATTGGAAAAAATTTGCGTCATTTCTGTCAAAACATGATCATTGTTTATTTACTAAACTAACACCTGCAGGATTTTTTTGTTTGCTTGTATATGTGGATGATGTCTCAATTGCAGGTCCATCAAAGCAAGTACTTACAGAAATTAAGCAATACCTAGACAGTCTTTTCACTATTAAAGACCTTGGACCAGCAAGGTTCTTCCTTGGTCTGGAAATGCAAGGTCTAATCAAGGAATTACAATCATTCAAACAAAATATATAAGAGAAATTGTGACAAATGCAGGACTTATGCAGGCTAAAGCCACTTCAACCCCTCTGCCAATAGGTTTTAAATTCACAGTTTTAGAAGATGAACAAATGTCAAATCTTGAATCCTATCGAACGCTTCCGGTAGACTATTGTACTTAGGGTTCACTAGGCCTGATATTTGCTATAGCACTCAACAACTTAGCCAGTTCATGCAATACCCTTGCAAGGCATATTGGAACACAACACTTTTTCTTGTGAGATATCTTAAAAGGAGTATGGACAGAGGATTGTAGTTTCCTTCATAAGCATATTTCAATATCATTGCATTTTGTCATGCAGAATGGGCTACATGCAAAGACATTAGAAGGTCCTTGAGAGGTTATTGTGTGTTCCTTGGAAAAAGTTTGATATCATGGAAGACGAACAAACAGACCACTGTGGCTCGCACTAGTCTAAAGCAGAATATCGAAGTATGGGATCAACTACTTGTGAGCTTATATGGATATACAACCGTCTTGCTGACTTACAGATTACAGTACTTACTCCAATTCCATTCTTTTGCGAAAACCAAGCAGCCCTTTACATTGTAGCTAGTCTTGTCATCCATGAGAGAATAAAATGCCTTGAAATAGATTGTCATTTTGTATGAGATAAGTACAAAGAAGTATTCCTTGCACTTAAAACACATTCCAACCAGACATCAACCTTCTTATGTTTTTACCAAAGCTTTATTGTATAATTCTTGAGAAATTATTATGTTTATTGTACAATTTAAAAAGATAAAACTTATGACTAGTATAATGGTATTTTAATTAGAACATGTCTATATTTTATGCATCTAAATATTTTAGAGAGATTTTCATGAGTACTTGTATTCGGTGTGAATATGCTTTTGTATTTAATATTTTATGCAGTGTATTTCGTATTAAATCATTAAATTTTATGTTGAGATTTTTTACATTAAAATGTGTTGATATTTCTGTATTTTGCATTGAATCATTAGATTTTACGTTAAGATTTTCTATATGGAAACGTGTCGATATTTTTCATTTATGTTCATTGTGTAGTTTCCTTCAAAGATAATAAAAATCTTGGAGAAATTATTATTTTGAAATCTTACATACCATCTACCAAACAAAATTTCTACTATAAAACCCCCAACGTTGCCTCACTCTTTTCTCATGCAATTTCTCCTTTGATCTCTTTTTCATCATCTTGCTCACTTATATTCTTGCTCTGTTATTTTATATTAATATTGTTCAACGTATCTCTTTTTTTATTTGAAGTTTTTCTTGATGGTCGACAAAATTTGAGTGCTTCATAAATGATGACAATATTTGATTATTTTAAAAATTTTTGGATTTTATTTTTATTTTTCTTGGTATTTTTTCATAACCCTGAATAATTTCTTTGATTGATCTTAAGGATTAAGGAGGACAATTCTATGTTGATTAATCAAAATAAATTAATTGTTATTATTATGGGTGACTGAAGGTCCAAGGAGTGGAATTTCACTAAATCAGACGCCTATCTCTCTTCTTGATGGTAAAATTATTGTTATAAATTTTTTTATGCAAGTAAAGGTTCTGATGGTAATTTTTTTTTCTTTGAAAAAAGAATAAGGAAGTCTTAATTATCTATGATCGAATGTTATTATTCAATATCTCAATTTTTAGGGGCTGGTGTTGTAAATTTTAAATGTCAATTGACCTGATTTTTTTTCTTAAGCATTTTTTTAATTATTTGTACACATATTTATATCTTACCATGATATTAGTCTTGACCATAATTTTTATTTTGATTTAAAAATTACAATTGGAGAATTTCGCTTATTCCTAAGGTACAGCCCTATGTATCCAGTAACAAATTACTGTAATTCTCTAAGCTAGTCAAAAAAAGAAAAGGAAAATTTAAAGAGTAAATCAATCCGTGTATGCCTATAATAATGTACCCTATGCGGACATGGTTAACAAAATTTTCTTCTATTATTTTAATTGTATGGTGATGTAGCCGGTGATATATGCCTACTTTGTTACTGGATACATTAGGCTGTTACGTTAAGAGTACGCAAATTTGAGCTAAATTTCACCACATCGACTAGAAAGTACATGAGCTGCAAGCTTGTGGATGTCGATGGGGATTAAGAAAATTATAAATGGAATCACACAAATGCCCTTAAAATGGGCATTTACTACGATCAGGCCGAAGATCCGCGCACTCTCAATCGAGATCGGGTCCGACCTGCTACTCGGCTCAAAGGACCCTTTGCTGAGGGCCGTTGATTTGCCTGATATCCTACAAAGTAAGATCACAATACGTGACACAATTCAAGTGAACCCCTTCAGATAGGCAAAGGGATCTATTCAAATATTAGAAATGCATCATGTACAGTTCATTTATGGTAAGACATTTATTACACTAAACATCTATATTAAATACATTGAGATTCTATCTCTAACCCTTTTACTGATTTAAATATCGGAGGGTTTTATTTGGAAACCTCCCAAGCCTAATGATTTTCTCTTTTCTCAGGTCCCAACACCATTTAAAATGCGAGGTAGCTGAGCGACCGGAATCAGATGCCAAAACTATAAAAATTATGAGGAGCATCAACTGCAAGCTTCACTTGCCATTCACCTCAAATGGGTTGCGCTATCACAAGGAACTCACGTTCGAGAGGGTGAGGGCACGGCCCGTGGCGATTCAAGCTTGAGATTGCGCACCTCAAAGGGGTTTCTTTTGCTTTTTAACTGACAATATAAGATTACTACTCTTGCCTTTGTTAGAATCTTCATTGTCACCGATACTTTGTTAAGATATCTTTGTACTATATTTTTTCCGT
>NW_011628150.1:66347-70794 GCF_000512975.1 Sesamum indicum | reverse complement strand
TTTTTCAAGAAAGCATGGAATGTGGTGGGTGACCAAGTATGCAGGGCCGTTCTGGATTTCTTTAGGAATGGCCGGATGCTACGGCAACTGAACCACACCGTCATTGCTCTTGTGCCCAAATCAGAGCATTCCTCTTCTGTTGCTGACTACCGACCGATTTCGTGCTGCAATGTCATATACAAAGCCATCACGAAAATTATATCGGACAGCGTGAATCGGAGGCGGGGCACCGCCCCTCTTTTTGGACCCAAGGCGCGCTCCGGCGCGCCGATCCGGGCGGAAGACATTGTCAGGTGGGGAGTTTGGCTGGGGCGGCACATCTATTAAAAGATAACGCAGGTGTCCTAAGATGAGCTCAACGAGAACAGAAATCTCGTGTGGAATAGAAGGGTATTCACGGGTATGGTTTTCCCCCTATGTTTATAGCTTGGATTATGGAGTGCGTCTGCACCTCATCCTTTTCTGTATCTTTGAATGGTTCCCTACGCGGATTCTTTCCGAGGAAGAAAGGCCTACAGAAAGGGGACCCGATGTCGCCGGCCCTCTTCCTACTTAGCATGGAATACCTTTCCCGTATGATCAAGAGGAAGACTTCCAACTCAGACTTCAACTATCACCCAAAATGTGAAAAGTTGAAAATCACTCACCTCCTCTTTGCCGATGACTTGATGCTTTTCTCTCGAGGAGACCTTCCATCTATCCACATCCTGATGGAATGTCTGAAAGATTTTAAGGACGCATCCGGCCTTTCCGTTAATACCTCCAAGTCGTGCATTTTTACAGCGGGCATCCGGAATGAGGAACTTGATGAAATTCTTGCAAGGACAGCATTTGCGAGAGGTGAGATGCCAATCTGTTACCTTGGCATTCCATTAGCGGCACAAAGACTTTCAATCAACAACTACTCACCGCTTGTGGACCAAATTGCCAATTGCATTTCAAAGTGGAAGTCGAAATCATTATCTTACGCAGGCCGACTAGAACTCGTTTGTTCGATTATTTAGGGCGTGGAGTGCTTTTGGCTCCAAGTTTTCCCTCTTCCAGCGGTGGTCATCCTCTTCCAGTGGTGGTCATCAAGAAAATTCACCGTCTCTGTAAGAACTTCCTATGGAATTCTAGGAGGACACCGGTCGCTTGGGAGGAAATCTGCCATCCCAAGGAAGAAGGGGGACTCGGTATTCGGCACATACAGTCTTGGAACATGGCTCTACTTGCTCGTGTGTTATGGAACATTCACCGCAAGGTAGACACGTTGTGGGTGCAGTGGGTCAACGGTGTCTACCTCAAAGATGCATCAATCTGGGACTGGCAACCGAAGAAGGGGGATTCTCTACTCCTTCAACGGCTTGCCAAAATCCGCAATAGGATGATCACTGAATTTGGGTCTTTAGAGGCAGCGATTGAGCAGATGACGAAATGGTCCACCCCAAAGGGTCTCCAAACATCGAAAGCCTAAGAGTAGTTCAGGCCGAAACTTGCGAGGCAACCTTGGAAAGCAGCTATTTGGAAGGCTTTCATCCCGCCGAAGTACTCGTTCATTATGTGGCTTGGCCTGCGCAACAGATTGGCTACAAGGGACAGACTCGAGTTCCTCCATGAAGAGGATTTATGTTCACTTTGCGTCAACACCAAGGAATCGGCCAAACACCTTTTCTTTGAGTGCCCGTTCAGCATCTACGTTTGGTCACATATCCGAGTATGGCTTGGGATCAACCGACGTATGTCCACCCTGCACAATGCGGTCAAATGGCTCAAGAAGGAGAAAACCGGATCCTCCGTTCATAACAAAGCACGACGCCTAGCTTTGTCATGCACAGTCTACACCCTTTGACGGCATCGTAACGAATTCATATTTGAGGGTGCAATACCCAATCCCGAGGGCCTTATTATTTCCGTGAAGATCACTGTCTATAGGCTCCTCTTGACACATTTCCCGCACGGTTTAATTGCTCTTTAAACTTTAGTGTGGGTCCTTTTGTATCTCTCCGGGTATGCCCGGAGTACCTTGTAAATATTACAGGATGAATGAAAACTTACAATTCACCCAAAAAAAAAAAAATACAATGGGCGGTCAACTCTCCACTCCTTCAACTCTTGACTTTCTCCACACCTTTTGCTTAAATCTTTCTGTTTTTTTTTAATGGTAAATTATAATTATTTTTTCTAAAATTTGACATAATTATAAATATTTTTTATTATTTAAAAAATTATAAATACATTTAAATTTTAACGTTCGTTTAAAAATGTGCCCATTCTGTTAGCTTTTATTAGGTTTTCGTTCAAATTTTATGATGACTAAAATACTCTTTTGAATCATGAACTATATTTTTTATATTTTTTAAAAAAAATTAAAGATATTTTAATGGACTAATATTCTATATGGATTATTTATCTTACCCACTCTTATTTTTTAAAATATTTTTTTTGGTTTTTTTTTAAATTCAACAAGAGTAAATTAGTAGTATCAGTCTCACCGTTTAGGAGCTATATAATTATTTTTCATTTGAGGGGGATATTTGTAATATTTTAAGTAAAGAGGGGGTATTCTTAATTATGCTAAATCTTAAAGGAGATAGCTAAAATTTTACCCTGCTTTTATCAAGTCAATATTATCAAAGTACCGACAAGTTGTTGCCCCAATATTAAGTAAGGATAATTACACTCACTCCCTCGAGATTTTGTTTTATACTTAAATTCTCTGTATTTTGAAAAATTACATCTAGCAACTCTGAAGTTTGCTTCTATCTAACAAATACTGACGAACGAAAGATACTGACATAAGTTTAAAAAAAAAGAAGAAAGAAGAAAGATAAACAATTTTTTTATTTTGCCCCTCATTGAACATTCCCATATATATTTTTGTTCTTATAAAGAGATAAATGTACTATACATATGTAGAATGAAGTTAACATCATTATATTCTTTTACCCTTCATAAGTACAAAAATTATTCTTGAAAAATATTAAATGAGGGGTAAAATTAAAAATTCATGCAATTTTTTGGCTAACATCAGCATTTTGTCCAAATCCTAACAAAAAGGGATCAAGTGTAAATAGTAATTTTTAGAGGAGGAGTAAATATAATTTCAAAAAAAAAAAGAGAAAAAAATATAATTTTTTATTTTTAGATGACGTTTAAGTGTAATCAACCCTAAATTTTAAAAAAATATAATATTAGATTCCAATGATGTTTTCCATTATAATATAATATTAGATTCCAATGATGTTTTCCATTGTATAATATGCATTGATAATAGGCCAAATTGCATATTAACCCATGTGTTTTCAAAAATCAGCTAAAAGTTTCTTATATTTTAAAAATAAATAAAAAAAGCCCTTTATTTTTTTAAAATATAACACACTTGTCCATCACTGTTAGTTGAAATTAACGGCGTTAATCTTTTTATCAAAAGACCGTTATGCCGTTATCTATTATATATTATTTTTTATTTCCATGACCGTTCAAATTTTTTATTGCATAACAACAAAAGAATTTAATCAATACATTTAAATTATTAGATCTAAATTATTAAGGATTAAGATTTAAATGTTAGATTTATAATTGTAAAATATAAATTATTATTTTATAAAAAATAAAAACAAACAAAATTAACCCCAACCCCACCCCACCAGGCCCATCTCTCCCCCTCCACTCACTGCCCCTCCCCACCCCACCACCAAGCCCCCCTCCCTCCTCCACCCGCCGCCCATCCCAACCCCTCACATCGCCCAAGGCAGGGGGCGACGTGGCAACCCGACACCGAGAAAGGCGATGGCAACATTGCAAGGCAAAAGGGGGCGACGTCAACTTGTGCGATCGCTCAAGATAATTTTGGACGATAATTTTTTTTTTTAACATTTTTAGTAAATTTAAAATTAACTTAAAAAAAAGCAAAATTTAAAAATGATAAAAAAAATTTTAAACATAGTAAAAGAAAATATTAAAAGTTTCAATATAAATATATATACTAGTAAATTTAAATTGTTTATAATAAATAATTTATTATTTTTTGGAAATAAATATTAATTTAATTAGTTAAAAAATATTATTGTTTTTTTTCATAAACATTTACATTGATAAATATTTAAATTTTATAAATTGAATTTAGAATATTATTTTTGGTATTTTCATATTAATTTAATATTTATTTTTTTAAATTATAATTTGTAAAATATATATATTGTGTTTTGATACTTAAATAAAATTATTAAATGTTTAGGATGGATAGAAAATATAAAAAAAAAATCATTGAAAACAAGTTTAAAATAAGTACATTTAATCATAGTGATTTTAAATACATTTGAATTGTTACATCTAAATTATTAAGGGTTAAGATTTAAATATTAGATTTATAATTATAAAATATAAATTATTATTTTATAAAAAATAAAAACAAGCAAAATTAAACCCACCCCCACCCCACCAGGCCCCTCACCACCCCTGCCAC
>NW_011628150.1:57813-66147 GCF_000512975.1 Sesamum indicum | reverse complement strand
TTTTAGTAAATTTAAAAATTAATTTAAAAAATACGTAAAATTTAAAAATGATAAGAAAATTTTGTTTAAATTTTTAAAATTTAAAAATAGTAAAAGAAAATACTCAATTTTCATTACAAATACATATACTAGTAAAATGTAAATTATTTATAATAAATAATTTATTATTTTTTTGAAATAAATATTAACTTAATTAGTTAAAAAATATTATTGTTTTTTTCATAAACATTTAGATTGATAAATATTTAAATTTTAAAAATTGAATTTAGAATATTATATTTTGTATTGTCATATCAATTTAATACTTCTTTTTTTTAAATTATAAATTTGTAAATATATATATATTGTGTTTTGATATTTAAAAATAAAATTATTTAATGTTTAGGAGGGATAGAAAATATAAAAAGAATCATTGAAAACAAGTTTAAAATAATATATTTAATCATAGTAATTTTAAATACTATTAGGGGTATTTTTATCAATTAATAACAAAAAATGATAAAAAAAAAAGTCATGCCCACTTTTACACTTGCTCGTGTACCCCATCTTTCGTTAGTTTCTGACGGAAAAAGGACTTTTTACTGAGTTTATAAATCATAGGGGATTTTTTATTTATTTTTAAAATATAGGATAGTTTTATCTAATTTTAAAAAATATAAAGGATAAAATACAATTTGAACTTGATTATACTACAACTAAGAATTTTCATTGCCAAAATACTATAACGGAGAGCAGACTCAAGTTTAGTTTAGCTTCGTTATGTACGAATTTTTATTTTGTTTTTGTTCTATTTATTGAACTGTGAACACCTTAGTTATTTTACATTTCTATAATCTCCAATTTATTCATAGCACTCTATCATATATCTTATAGGGATAATTATGTTTTCCTCTCATAAGGTTTGATTTAATTACACGTACATCCCTTGTGATTTGAAAAATTACATCTAGTACCTCTAAAATATGCTTTCATCTAACAAATAAATCCCTTTATTAGTTAAACTTCACCAAATTTGCTGATATTAATAAATAAATAAAAACAAATCTATATTTTTTCTCTAATTAACTTATTATTGATCTATTGCAGGTCAAATAAATATTTTTATGACCAAATTACATTAATATGTCTTCACGCGTTAATACATGTGAAGAGGTATATCTTCACTATTATAAGGGTAGTTTAGTCAGAACAAATATTCGACATGCAATAAATCAGCAATTAGTCAAGCAATGTTAAATATCAATTTTATAAAAAAAAATTTATTAATGTCAGCAAATTTAGTGAATTTTAACTAACGGATAGACTTATTTACTAAACAAAAGCAAACTTCATGGGTGCTAAATGTAATTTTTCAAACTACAGAAGATCACATATAATTACACCAAACCTCGAGGGAGGAAAGCATAATTATCTTAATAAATATTATCTCTTCTATATAATTTAAGTTGTCCTTGTAGTCTGAACTCGAATTCATGTAATACATATTACTCTTTATGAGTAAACTACAACTTACATAAACTATTTTTATAAAGATGAACCCAAAAAAAGGCTTATAACAAAATAAATTATCGTAAAAATCCTCCATTGCAACATTTATTTATTTTTATTATCAAATATCTGAAAGTTGTGTTTCTTTACTTATACCATGAAGTTATTTTTCTTTTCTCCTACACAATAAAAATAAAATAAATAGTTAGATCAATTATGCACGTCTGCAAATGATGTTTAATAATACAATAAACTTATAGTCTTATTTTACAAAAAAAAAAAAAATATTAATGCATTTTCTAAATTCCAAAAAATTATATAAATTAAGGTGTAAAAATAACAATGTTAACTTACACTTTAAATGGTATATTCCACTTTGCCACTTGGACACTATTTTCAATCAAGAAAGTACACTATATCTTTCGACTGCATTACTTTGCCACTTATTAACCCTCAAAAAAGAAAAAAATGATTATATATATACTTTGCCCCTTCAAATACTAAATAACCAAATTCTTTTACAAAATATTGCAAATAAACTACCAAATATGCCCCCAAAGGTGATATAAAGACAGCATGAAAGAAAAGTGGCCAAGAACATTATATGTTGGGCATATTTGGCATGTTTCATTGCAACAGTAAAGAAAACTCGAATTTAAGTATTCTGCATAACTGCAGGGTGCAAAGCGAAAGACAACGGATCGATGGAGCGACGTCTGCGTTGAAGAGAGTAAGTAGATGGGGGCAAAATGCAAGTAACTCAAAAGTCAATTCAAACTCTTCAACAACGCACAAAATGGGAGAAGATTAGAGAAAGATCGATGATCAGTATCACTCTGGCCATAATTAGCGTGCATCATCATCTATCCATTCTTCAAACCAATAGGAAATTTTCTTTCCCAATGTAGACAAGCTATCATAAGCATATCTCACTGCGTTCACAGACCGTCAAATTACGTATTTTTCTTACCTGTGTTGGATGTCATTTCATAGCTAATGAACATTCGTACAGAAGCTACTATTCTAATCAAGATGAACGATTTCTTCTGCATGCTCTGTCAGTATAGGATCCAAGATTTCTCCAAAACCAGTTTATGAGCTCCATCATAAAGAACACTGCAATCTACATGCAGCCCACGAGTATTATCAGCGCCTGAAGGTGAATGAAACAAGTTCCTGAGACTAGAGGAAGCACATATAACGTACCATGTTGCTTTCTTTGTATCCTAAAATAACAACTGCGACTTATGATCAATGCCGCTGAATATAAAAGTCCCACTCATTGGAACAAATTGTCTTGTGATGAGCTGCAGTTCAATGTAACACCACGAATCGCAGTTACAAACAGATACGGCAAGCACTTAAATTTAATCGTACTGGAAGAGGATGGTGATTGTGATATTTCCTTTGTAATTGATGCCTAAAGGTGTAGGTTAACTTAAAAAGGTGGGGTATACTTTTGTTGATTGTAGTCAAACATGTATGCTTAGCGTCTTCCAAAAGGTATAGCGTTTAGTTCCTGTTGTATCAGTTCATATTAAACGCCTCAAATTTGAAAATTCATCTGCCCGCTTTGACATGAAAGAGGTGAATAACTCTTTGGATTAATTCAAGCAACCATCTGCTGAACTTAATGTAATTATTGACTTTAATCCCCCCCCCCCCCCCCCCCCCCCCCCCCCCCATGCTCTTGAGATTGCAAAAACATCCCTTACAAAGGTTTCTATGATAAAGAAAATCTTACATCACCTTCTTTATGGGATTAGAATCATTAGATACAAAAAATTATACCATGTTTTTTAAAGTAAAATATTAACTTCTCAACAAATTTTAAAATATTATCTCTTGAACATTAAAGGGGAAAAATTGTAAATGTTATAAACTTGAAGTAGAGACTTTTGTAATTTCAAAAGGGTCAATAATATAGGTAGTAACTATTTTAACCGCCGCGGAAGCATTGGAATTATACCCAACTCTTTTGATCTAAATTTTTGTCCAGGTAAGAATTAATTTCCAGGCTACCCAAATTGCAAGCTTAAACTTAGAATAGATGCTACCAGCCTCTTACTCATGCTACAATCTCGGAAAGTGACAATACCTTTTTTAAAGATCTTTTTATAGGCTCAGCTACTCTTGTTATGACTAAACAATATATTTCAAGATTAGAATGAAAAACCAACCTTAATCACCTCCTGTGACGCAATTCCACCAATGATGGCAACCACAGCATGAAGTTCTGCAGCACCATAACGACACATCTCATTTGTAAGGTCTTCTGTTAAGTTTGATCCGTTGCATCCCAAATCAGCAAGTAGTGAGACAGCTGTTGTTTTCAGTCTTGATATCTCCTCATCCATCTCACTGTGGAATATGAATCACAGTTAGTCAGCGGGATAACTGTGTAGTGGAATGATTAGATGGCCACAATAGCTTAAAGTTCTACCCATCAAATTGCCCTGGAAAGCTATTGTAGTTTGCAGCAAAACGATCTACAGCTCGTAGAAGAATGTAAAATCCCACAGCAGTACTGCAGCATAAAATCGAAATGCCATCAGTTAGTGAAGTTAATGCAATAAACCCACTTATGACACAAAAGGTCAAGATATTCAAGCAAACAACAGAGTTCCTACAGTCAATATAAATGTTCAAACCCTCTTGGTCCCAGAAAGGAAATAATCCCCACATGGGCAGGGATCCTAGCAGTAGAGAAGAAAAGGTTAAGAAGCTGAAATGACTTTCTCCAAAATTTTCACTTCTCCCTTTCATTCTTCCAGTCACTCAAAGGCTCTTGTCAAATGCTTTGACAATCCTAAGAGAACATCTCTCATTTAAAGCATAGCGGCCAATTCAGCAGATCTGACAATGAGTTTTGCTTCTGTGTCCTCAAAATTTCAACTTCTCAGTCAGTTAAACAGTGAGAAGTTTCCTTCCAATGCATCACCCACGCTCTATGATCACCACCATATCAAAAGCCCAAGACACATTTCCGGAATCCCCTTAACAATTTTAGTTCCTCAAGTGACCTCATAAGCATAGTTGTTAAAGGTGCATGGTGCATCATGCCTCAAAGGTGCCGCGGAGCCGCTAAATTATATATTCATACATGATACATCAATATCTTTTAACATCAATAATGCACAAACAATTTAACATAAACACAAAATTATGTTAACCTTTATAAAAATGGCACTGAGCTTGCTCCACGCACCATGGGGCGCCTTATCTAACTATGCACACAAGCAGTACTACTTTCACTGTCGTACAAAAATGTTTTGCCTCGTACTAATTCGTTATAAGTTAAAAGGCATTGGATTGGAGGGAACTTGATCAGTTACTGTTAAACAACAAGTAGCTTCCCTCTTTTTCTACATAAATTCTCCCATTTTACGTTCACACAAATAGTGTATAGCACACACTTTGGGAATTAAAGAGAATCATGAGTGATACAGTCCAAGCTCATCTGGATAACGCAGAGACTATTGATTGATATGGGTGCCCAAATTATGGGGTAATGCGCTTCTCAGTTTTTCTTCAAACTCTTGAGCACCTATTTTCTCATGTTCTTCCTCTATCACTACCACCTACCATTAATTTTCATCACCCTCTTCCCAGCCTTTGTTTCAGTATCTTCTTTCCACCATGTCTGGTTGGAGCACCACCACCTTCTAATTTACCAAGATATTAAAAGCCTATATAAGAGTAGAACGAAAGTGATTTGTAAAATAAAGAGCTCCCAATAGTAGCACTTTGGTCCACATCTGGGTCACAAGTCTTGACTGCTGGCCACCATCGAAATTTATAATCTAGGGTGTAAAACCCATTCTTTTGATATACAGATTTTGGGTATATGCAAGCTAGTTTTGTTCATATTTCAAGTTGAGGGTCTTGGATTATTGGAAATAAGTTGGAAAAATCCTTGGGAATGAAGAGGAGTAAAATGGGAAATTTTGGGAATGAGCATATGGCTCAAGTCACATGTGAGGTAATCATAGTATTTAGAGATGACTACAGTAAGACCCCGTGCAAAATGGTCAAGACACAGAAACCACCAATTTCTGAATAATTGCAATTACATCCCTTGTCATTAATTTGCAATAAAAAAATTGGCCAAAAGTACCAAATGTCATTCTTGGTTCTCCGTTAAACAAGTCAAGAAAAAATTACCAAAAAACTAAAATATCGTGTGGACAAAAGTATACCTTAAATTTCAAATTTTTAAAATCCCTCTGTTTTTCTCCTCTCTCACGTCTCTCTCTCTCTATCTTTTGTAGATACTCACACACACACTCTTGTATATATAAATACTTAGACCAGACACACAAATATACATACACAACATCATCCCCAAATGGACATGCATACATATCTATTCACACATGGTTAAATGCACACAAAATCACATATATAGAGATGCATGCAACCAGAGAATTCTGGTTTAGGTGTTGGCTACCAGGGGCTGGGAAGGTTGGAGTTAGGGTACAACTGGTGGTGGAGAGAGGTGGGTGAGGGGAGCTGGGAAGGAGAATATGGGGTTTGGGGAAAAGGGGTTGATGTATGCTCAAGAAGAGGGGGGGTGGGAATTAAATGGAAATGAATAATCAATAGTTGAAATAATCACTTTGAATTGTTTGGTTAGGGGAAAAAGAGTTATATTAAATTGATATACATTAGTAAAAAAATATATAAATTATAAGGTCAAAAGAGGTAATTGGATGTAGAGGAGGCACACCATAAGCACATAAAACCTATCACACCATACAATCTCCCATACCACTATAAATACCAAAATACTAATTTTTTAATGAGAGACTACTATTCATTGACAAGACCCCTCCTTCTTGATTATTACACATTTTGCGGAAATAATATTTCACCTGGTGTAAAAATCCGTCGTGGTAAAATCCCGATTTATTCCTTAGCAAAAAAACCTCAACCACATCATTGGCGCCGTCTGTGGGAACATTTACCTCGACGTTGAGCATGCAGAACAGGTCCCGAGCTCGTGAAAAAACCTCGACCACATCATTGGCGCCGTCTGTGGGAACATTTACCTCGACGTTGAGCATGCAGACCAGGTCCCGAGCTCGTGACGTGCACGATCTAGACGCCATCCAAGAAGCCCAGGCAAACGGAATGGAGCAGAACCCCCCTGGTGAACAGTCAGTTCCTCAGGAGGCGATCCCCCTAACTCACCAGCAGATACCCTTCAATGGGGGAGTCCCCTCGTCCCAGCAAAAATCTCCAGCTGCACCCCCAACGGGAGTACTCCCCCCAGAGGTCCCCCCCCAAGAGCCGATGATTCAGCTAACACAGGAGGCTTTGCTAGCCTTGATTCGAGATGCGTCCACGCGAGCTGCAGCTCAAGCCGTGGCCCAATTTGTGGCGCAACAACCAGTGAACCTGCCCCCTCCTTCCCCTCGCAGAAGTCGAGAACTATCCTCGGCTCCCGAGGAGGAGGAGCAGAGGCGAGAGGAAGTAAACAGTCGGATTTCTAGACCAGAAGTAGCACAAACTCACGACCGGAATCTCCCTCACCGAGAATCTTCCGCCCCCCCACCAACGCGGGGAGCCGAAGGTTCCTACTTGCCTTTGGCTGTGGCGCCTCCGAGACGAAGTCCACTTGCCTCCCATATTCTAGCCGAGGCGCTCCCAGCCGGTCTCAAGGTGTCGAATCTACCGGAATATGACGGGGCAGGAGACCCCCAAGAACACTTAGACAAGTTCTATGCCAAGATTGACTGGTATGATCTGAGTGATGCCGCGTACTGTAAAGTCTTTCGCACTACACTTTCGAAGCGTGCGTTGGCTTGGTTCAACCAACTGCCCGCTAGAACTATTTCCAGCCTCGAGCAGTTGGTTCAGCGTTTTTTGCACCATTTCTCAATGAACAAAAAGATCCCAAAAACAGCGGCGTACCTGTTCACTGTTCGCCAGAGGGAAGGCGAGACCCTGAGAGACTTCATGCAAAGATTCATAGATGCAGTTCATGAGGTCCCTCACGTCAATCAAGAGTTATTAGCTAGTATCGTGCAGCAGAATTTGCAACCGGGAAGATTCAAGGAATCTATAGCCGGTAAACCCCCTAGCACTATGGAGGACTTGATTGTGCGTTCACAGAAATACATCCGAATAGAGGAGTCGAACGCGATGGCTCCTTCCTTCAACAAGAGGAAGAGTCGGGAAGAAGAGAAAGAGCCGAAGAAGAAGGAGGAACGCAAACATGTACCTCCAGCTGGTTTCGCCCGCTACACCCCTTTGAATGCCTCCAGAGGAGAGATATTAGTCGTAGCCGAGCGGCAGGGATTGATCAATCAATGGCCGAAAAAGATGAAGGACAATCCTAAGAGGCTCAAATTCGACAAATACTGTCGTTTCCACCGAGACAGAGGCCACACCACGGAAGAGTGCCACCATCTAAAAAATGAGATCGAAAAGTTGATTAAAAGAGGATACTTAAAAGAATATGTCAACTAGGAACCGAAGCACCAACCCCGGGACTCAACCCCCAAACAAGCCGGGAACGGCGACAACCTCCCCACAGCAGGGGTCATCGCCGTGATTTCGGGTGGCCCCGCTGGGGGCGACTCGGCCAATTCTAGGAGGGCCCTCACTCGAGCAGCTAGGGGGAGTCACGCGCAAACCCATATCCAAGTTCACACCATCAGATCGCTGCACGAGGATGAGATCTCATTCGGTCAACAGGACTTAGACCCTACGAGAAATCAGAACAATGACGCCCTGGTCATCTCCGCCACAATATCTAACTTCTGGGTCAAGAAAATCTTGGTGGATAGTGGAAGTTCCGCTGATATTATATTCTACGATGCATATGTCTAGTTAGGGATT
>NW_011628150.1:48154-57360 GCF_000512975.1 Sesamum indicum | reverse complement strand
GCCTGGGATGATAATTTTGTTGATGTTGATGTGGTTGAATGTGGTACTCAATTTATCCACTGTCATGTTACTACTCGTGCACCTCATGAGATGATTGTTGTCACTGTTGTTTATGGGTGCGAGGGGGAAAATTCCTCGGTTACATGATCTCCGAGAGAGGTATAGAGGCGAACCCCGAGAAAATCAGCGCTATCATGAATATGCGCCCTCCCAAGTCAATCAAAGAGGTGCAAAAGCTCGCCGGAAAACTGGCTTCCCTAAATAGATTCATCTCGCGGTCTGCGGATAAGGGACTACACTTCTTCAAAATACTTCGCGGTGCGGCAAAATTTGAGTGGGACAAATCTAGCCAAGAAGCATTTGATGCGCTGAAGAGGTATTTATCTTCGCCGCCTCTATTGACAAAACCTAGAACCGGAGAGACCCTCTACCTTTACTTGGCAATTTCTGGAAACGCAGTTAGCTCGGTCTTGGTCCGACAGGAAAACAGAGAGCACCACCCCGTGTACTATGTTAGCAGGATGCTGCAAGGGGCCGAATCCAGGTACTCCCAAATCGAAAAACTAGCCCTCTCTTTGATCACAGCAGCCAGAAAACTGAGGCCGTATTTTCAGTCACACCAAGTAGTGGTACTGACAAATCACCCCCTGAAGCAAGTGCTTGCAAGTCCAGAGGTCTCCGAAAGAATGGTCAAGTGGGCTGTGGAGCTGAGTGAGTTTGGTGTCGAATTCCAGCCAAGACCAGCCATTAAGGCACAGACGCTAGCTGACTTCATTGTAGAGTTGGCATATGATGAGGCAGGTATCTCTACGCCTTCTTGGACATGTCATGTCGATGGATCATCAACATTGACGGGGAGCGGGGCTGGAATAGTGTTGGAGAGTCCCGAAGGAGATAAGTTTGAGTATAAAACTGGAATGAAGAGGTATTTATCTTCGCCGCCTCTATTGACAAAACCTAGAACCGGAGAGACCCTCTACCTTTACTTGGCAATTTCTGGAAACGCAGTTAGCTCGGTCTTGGTCCGACAGGAAAACAGAGAGCACCACCCCGTGTACTATGTTAGCAGGATGCTGCAAGGGGCCGAATCCAGGTACTCCCAAATCGAAAAACTAGCCCTCTCTTTGATCACAGCAGCCAGAAAACTGAGGCCGTATTTTCAGTCACACCAAGTAGTGGTACTGACAAATCACCCCCTAAAGCAAGTGCTTGCAAGTCCAGAGGTCTCCGGAAGAATGGTCAAGTGGGCTGTGGAGCTAAGTGAGTTTGGTGTCGAATTCCAGCCAAGACCAGCCATTAAGGCACAGACGCTAGCTGACTTCATTGTAGAGTTGGCATATGATGAGGCAGGTATCTCTACGCCTTCTTGGAGTCTACATGTCGATGGATCATCAACATTGACGGGGAGCGGGGCTGGAATAGTGTTGGAGAGTCCCGAAGGAGATAAGTTTGAGTATGCGATAAAACTGGAATATCCCTCATCTAACAATGAAGCGGAATACGAGGCGCTCTTAGCAGGAGGTGAGTTGGCTTTAGCCGCAGGAGCAAGGAAGATTGTCATTTATAGCGACTCACAGTTGGTGGTCAACCAAATCCAAGGCTTGTTCGAGACCCGGGATGAAAAGATGGCTAAGTATTCACAGAAAGCAAAAAATCTACTCGAAAAGTTTGAGGAAGCCTCGGTTATTCAGGTGTCGAGTACGGAAAACGCCGTAGCTGACCAACTAGCTAAACTAGCAAGTTCGATGGCGGCCATTCGAAACAGAAAAATCACCTTTCTCTCTTCAGAAAGAGCCGCGATAGAGGAGAAAGAGGAGGTCATGTGCGCCGACCCAACACCTCTCAGCTGGAAGGGAGAGATCGTCGATTTCCTTACTAAGGGAGCCGTGCCAGAAAACCAAAAGGAGGCGAAGGCCTTAAGAGGAAAAGCATCCCGCTTTGTCATGATGGACGGAGAGTTATACAAACGTGGTTTCTCACAGCCCCTCTTAAAATGCCTAACTCCTGAGGAGGGAAATTATGTCCTACGAGAGATACACGAGGGAATTTGCGGGAACCACCTCGGAGGAAAAGCCCTAGCAGGAAAAGCCCTCAGGCAAGGTTTCTTTTGGCCAACAATGCTCTCCGACGCACATGAACTAGTTAGGCGATGCCGGGCGTACCAAGAACATGGAAACATTTATCACCAGCCGGCAGCACCGATGCGCCCCCTGGAAAGCCCCTGCCCTTTCGACCAATGGGGCATGGACCTAGTCGGACCTTTTCCGCAAGCCGCGGGGCAAAGGAAGTAGACTATTTCACTAAGTGGGTTGAGGCCGAGCCGTTGGCCAAAATATCAGAGAAGGAAGTGATTAAGTTTCTGTGGAAGAACATCAGATGCCGCTTCGGCATCCCCCGCAGCATAATTTTCGACAATGGAACTCAATTTTCTGGAAACAAACTTAAGGATTGGTGCAAGGGATTGGGGATCAAACAATTCTTCACGTCAGTTAGCAATCCCAAGCGAATGGACAGACAGAAGTCACCAATCGGACGATACTTCAACATTTGAAGACGCGTCTAGGCAATGCAAAGGGAGCATGGGTGGACGAGCTCCCAAGTGTCTTATGGGCATATCGAACGACGCCGAGGAACCCAACAGGAGAATCCCCTTTCAACCTGACGTATGGAATAGACGCCGTAGTGCCTGCAGAAGTAGGAGAGCTTAGTTGGCGAGTGAAATATTACAACCCAAACTGCAACGAGCAAGGGTTGAGAATGAACTTGGATTTCGTCGAGGAAGTCAGAGAGAAAGCCGCAGTCCGGGCAGCTATGTACAAGACTCGAATGGCAAGAGCATACAACGCGAGAGTCAAACCAAGAAACTTACAAGTAGGAGAGCTGGTACTGCGAAAAGCCGAGGCCTCGGGCCCCATTGGAAAGCTGGATCCCAAATGGGAAGGCCCGTACAAAGTTATAGAGGTGGTGAATGCGGGGACTTACAAGTTGCAATAGCTCGACGGAAAAAACATCCCTCGCACATGGAATATAAAAAATCTGAAGAAGTATTACTGTTAGGTTGTCAGGGTAGATAGAGTTACTTTTTGAACAAGTTGTAATAGAGGGCGAAGTCGAAGTTTAATGTTCCCCCCCCCCCAGTAGCCCCTCGCGAAACTCTTGTAATTCGTACTCTAGTAATGAAGTTAATTTTCTTGTCGTAGTTAGTCTTTTCGACAAGGGGACTAAGGATTTCGTGAGGCCCCCTCGAGGCAGTACTTGCCCCGGGCCCCCTAAACGAAAGTCCACCAGAGACCATCCCCCAACGATGTTGTCCCGGAAAAATTTTGCCCTCCCTAAATGAAGTTGGCAGAAATCCAACTCCAGGACTCGAGCAAAATGATCCCTTGAGGCAACACCCAAGTAAAAAACTTTGCAAAAAAGAAGACAAAAACTCAACCAGGAAATATAGAGCACGGATAACATGAAAGACGATTACATACAATACTATAACCGTGAATTAGAACCGCCCACGGACGAAAATGCCTCATGCGAGGCGAAAGCGGCCAACTCGAATGCCATATGTCGCTTACATGCAAGAAGTTAAAGTCATACAAAACAGAAGAATCCGATTACATATCACTAGGAAAACTACGAAACTATGAAGCTCTAGAACTTGGGGGGCTCAACCATCGGCAACTTCTATCACCTCCTCTTCACCCTCGGACACGTCGGGATCAAGTAGTTTAATGTCGTCCTCAACAATTCGGCCCTTCTCGCGAAGGGTCTGACGAAGGACCCGGCAGCACCTCCGAACGGCATCATCATAGATCGGAGCGGCCCTATCAGTCAGGATCGTCTCAAACTCCTCCGATTCCTGGAACTTTGAGACCGCCTCCTCTTGAGTCTTAGAAACAAAAGCAACACCGGAGGCTGAGGCCAAAAATTTCTTCCCGCCGGAAACCTCCCGCTCAAAGCGACGCTCCCAAGAGGCCACATGCCCCAACGCCTCATCCCTCTCCTCCTTAAGTCTGGAAAAATCGCCCTCTCGCTGCTCCAAAACAGCCTCCAAACGTCGTATCTCCGCCAGCTGGGTGGCTCGTCGATGCGCAGCGGCCGTTGACACAACCAAAGCCTGCAAAGTTAAAGTAAAACAGTCAAAACTACAATGTCACGCGAATTACTTGGGAAAAACACACAACACAAACCCGAGCCATGTTCTCAGCTAGCAACTCATCCATCTGCTCCTCTGAGAGATCCGCCACCTGACTTAAATCCTCATCACGCACGACGCCTTGGGTGCGGCTCCAGTAAGACGACGAACCTCCTGCCTTGCTCATGCCCGCGTCACGAGCATCGCCTTCTGCCGCTGAAACGGCACCTCTCTGCCTCTTTGGAGGGGGGGAAGGACCAACCATAGGAGCTGGGAGTGAACCAGAATGGCCGCTGCCAGTCGAGGCCCCATGAGGTGTGGCGGACACGGAACTCCCCACCTGTGGCGGTGCCGATTCTTGATCACGTCTTTTTTGCTCCCTAACCGCCGCCTTTCGGGCACGCACGGCGTCGATCTCGAGTTTCTTACCTGAAACACAATAAATTTAGAGTAAGAAAATCCGAACCAAGTTCATAAAAAGACAAAATGCATAAAGAAATATTGCGGACCAACTTAAACGCCGTACAACAATTACAAAAAATACCAGAAGGAGAATAGTGGGCGATGTCCACCAAGCAGCTAAACAACCCCGCCGCCATAAACCCCTGACGCAATTTCCCAAACTCCTTACGGTGAGTGATCTTGATAGGCGAGCTACTCCACTCCGAGGCTAAGCCCCAACCATCATCTCTAACGTAGAAAAATTTTTCCTTCCAAGGCCCCTTGGAAGAGACAAACCCGGCCAAAAACCTACAAGCCTTCTGCGGAGTGAAGTAAAAATACCGCCCATCGTCAGAAGAGTCAGACACTTCCGCCACTCAGCGGACGGTCCATACAGCATGAAAACTTTCTAGTGTTATCGGAAGCCCCAACTCTAATAGACGACGTCGCCAACCCTCGAAACACATAAACGAATTCGGCGTAAGTTGGCTAATACAAACACCGTAACTCCGAATCACCTTGACAAGGAGGGGATGAGGAGGAATGGAAAATCCGTTATCAAAATAAGCAGTGTAAACAGTAAAACACCCAGCAGGAGGATCCCTGATCCTTCGACCCCGAGAGAGAAGAATAAACTTATGCGCAGAGGGTACCCTATAAGTCACACGAAGGCCGGCTAACTGTTCTCTAGTCAAAACACTATCGCAAGCACCAATGTCCACCGTGCGACATCGAGGAACGCGGCGACCAGCAGCGCCCGAACGTCTCCCGTCAACTCCCAATGCCATAACTACGCTCCGCCGGGCGGACACTTGGGTAATCTCCGCCTCACTATCGCTTTCAACTTCCTCCCCTTCGCTTTCAGTCTCCTCATTCTCACTGACGACATCATCGTCAGTCTCACATCGCTCGGAGCCAGGCGCTCCATCTGACGCTATATCATCACACTGGTCGCTACGCCTAAAATCCGTGGATTCCAATTCAAAATCGGACAAATCCTCTAAATTCTCACCTGAATCAAAAGAGGGACACTTAGGCAAACTCATAATCGCGGCAATATGGTCAGGGGAGTAGCCTTCTAAATACGGAGGAAGATCATCCCAAACTTTTTCAGTAGGCGGAATAAAGTTCGAATTCTCCCCCCTAAAAAATCCCGACGCCAAATCACTAGAGGCGAAGTCCTCCGCCTGGGGACCCCAGCCCGAGGCACGGCCCCGAGCGAGAGGGGGAACCGCGCCCCCCCAGCTCGAGGCACCGCTGCCTCGAGCTGGAAGGGGGGCCTCGCCCCCCCAGCTCGAGGCACGGCCTCGAGCTGGGGGAGGCGCCCCCTGCCACCACCTCGAGGCCCCGCCTCGAGTCGGCGACGGGGCGTCCCCCCCCCGGCTCGACGTCCCACCTCGCGCCTCCCCCCACCTTCGTCGCGCTCTCCCCTCCGTAGGAAATGCCGTCGTCCGTCGGTCACTCTCACAATCTCCCTCTCCACCCCACATTTTTCACCAAGTAAAATGCAAAGCACATGCACCAAATGAAACGAGGAGCAAAATTTAACTAAGGAAATTACCTTTACTAGCCATGGTAGAGAGAAGTTTGGAAATGAAATTGCAAATAGAATGAAGCCAAATGTAAAAAAGCAAAATACATGTAAGTAGGTGGAGGAAGTGTAATTAATAGCCCCCAACCACCCACCCACTCCCATTTATTACTTGTTGTTAGTCTTTTTTGATGTTACTCTCGCACAAAATATTCTACCACGGAGTGCATATTCCGTCCGAGAATGGGGGGCTGTATGATATACATTAGTAAAAAAATATATAAATTATAAGGTCAAAAGAGGTAATTGGATGTAGAGGAGGCACACCATAAGCACATAAAACCTATCACACCATACAATCTCCCATACCACTATAAATACCAAAATACTAATTTTTTAATGAGAGACTACTATTCATTGACAAGACCCCTCCTTCTTGATTATTATACATTTTGCGGAAATAATATTTCACCTGGTGTAAAAATCCGTCGTGGTAAAATCCCGATTTATTCCTTAGCAAAAAAACCTCAACCACATCATAAATTATCAATTACCCGATTGGTCAAAAATTAATCATTTGGTTTTAAGCGACTTGATTAGTTAAAATGATAATATATATCACTTGTTAAGAGTTAATGACTAATTGAACTAATTTGTTAAGTACTTATGCAGTTATTTGATTATCATTTATATGATTGGAGTAAATTGTTACTAACATTTATTATATTTTCATGAAATATAATAGCTGAAATTAATAACTAAGAGAAAGATACTAAAATAAATTTATCAAATTAAAAGTAAAACAAACAAAACATATTTCTACTGCCGACAAAAACACATTTCACTAATCTGAAAATCAGAAATCAGGAGAACCCTAGCGCGATTTATGCCCACAACCTCTGTTCTAGTAAACTTTTGTACTGTTTCTCAAAGTTTGATTTCTTGAAAGAGTGGTACAGACTCCAAGTTACATGCACTTGATTTAGGGCCAGCTTTTAAATAACTGGTTATAGAAGAACTGATTTTCATCTAGTTGATTCTGATGGTAATTGATTCTGTAAAAGTTTATTTGAAATAATTGATTAAATAAACCAGAGTTAGCCAACAGCTTCAAATTTTAACTTCCAAAACCCATATTATAGTGTTTGAACAAACCAAAAACAATTATACTTTACGTTGCCAAACAACTTCAAGATGACAATTGACAGAGTGATCTTGAATTGAAGTTGCCAAACACCATTATGACTTGCAACTATAATTAAATTCCAAAAGTTGTTTTGAGTGTTTCAGTCACTAGGTCAAACTCTCACCTAATGAGCAATTCCAGCTTTTGGAACTTACTGTGAGGCATTCCAAGTAATAAAACCACGTCTTCACACAATTGGTTAACTAATTCAAGCAGCGAAGCTTCAGCAAACAATATTGACATGCCTTTTTGATTTTAATTATCCTTCTCATAACTTTGGAACCCCTAACTCTCATAGTGAAAAACCAAAATGATATCTCCACATGAAATTCTTGATGTTGACAGCATAAGAGAAAAACTACCTGTAGTCTTCATTGGTCAGATACTTTTGTAACTCCAATTGAACTGGTGAATTTTACTCATCCTCCATCAAGCTATATCTACATACCTAAGACATTTTAAAGGGATAGAAACCAAAGAGAGATACACTTGTCATGAACTTCGATAAAGATAATTGATCTTGGATGCCATTTTTAATAAATAAAAATTTCTTTACAAAAATTTCATTACTTGGGATTTTACAAAAAATAAGCCAAAATAATATGTTAACCTTTTAAATAGGATAAAAGACACAGGACATTTGAAATGCAATAAACTGTAAATTTACAGAATGGGCAGCCCACATGCAGAATTGATCATGTAGAAACCTGTTATGTGATTTAAACCTGGGACAAGCAAAGAGAAGAAGACAAAAATTTTGAGCATAACCTTGAGCTTCCGTGCATTTCTGCAAAAGGTTTTTATGGTTGCCTTTGATATGCTATCTGGATCTCTACCTATTTTTTTTAAGATTTTCCTAACACGCTGCTCCATAACAAGAAAATCAGCCTCAGCCTTAGCCTGGTAGATCTTTTGCAGGTTTACATATAACCTACAGCAGGCTCAAGAAACAATATAGATGTTAGCATAAGTCTCCTTGAAACACAAAAGGGCAAACTGAGACACAAAGAACTAGTCCCTCACTCAGTGGAAGATGTCATGTCCGGGATTGATCCCTCCAAAGGTGCCTCTCCACCACCTTCATTAGCTATAAATTCCTGAAGTGTGTGGAAAGAAAATGCAAAAGAATGAAAATCAGATAAACATGTAATGATTGATAACTATCTAGCCTCGGACATCAACTTGAGGCATACAGAAAACTTGTGCAAGGAGGAAAGGCACTCTTGACGCCTGCCCTGGGCCCCTTTGTATTAGTTGGGGGGGGTAGCATTTAACCGCTTGGGCGCACCGTGTGCAAAATGGCATGGAGCAACTGCCTTGAAGTTTGTCATGCACCTTAGCTTGTGTAAAGGCCTAGTATTCAAACCAAAAGTTTTCCTATTTCTTGGATTGGATTTGACCCATTTTAGAGAACATATGGCTGAATTGCAATTTGGTTCACATGCTCTTCTAACTAAAGATTTTGGCCTACAATTCATTGAGGCTATTAAATGAAAGAGTCTGATTGTAAAATAAATTCTTGAACAAAATCAAGAACCAAAAGACATTAAGAACCTCATCGTCCCACACCTCGAGACATTCTGCATAAATTCAGCTTTTTTATTATAAAGAATATACCATTTTTTTCGGGTTAAATCCATTTTGCCCCCCTGTGATATAACAAAATATCAAAAACCCCCTTATGAAATTTTTAATATCAAAAATCACCCCTAGGTTATCAATAAATAATCACACCGCCCCCTGGTCAATTTGAATATATTTTTTTAGAAACAATGACTAAAATACCCTTCTAGTCAAACCGGTCAACTAGGCTTATTAATATATAATTATTTTAATTTATAATTTTTAACATATATTTATAATACATATAATTATAATTTATAAAAAAAATTAAAAAATAATAATTATACCCCATTCCC
>NW_011628150.1:28385-47951 GCF_000512975.1 Sesamum indicum | reverse complement strand
TGCTTTTTTTGTTTTTTTAAATTATATATAAAATTAATTTTAATTTAATTAAAATAATATTTTATTATATAAATAATTAAGTAATTATTATATAAAAAAATATTTTATTATTAATAGAAATATATCATATTTTAATTAAATAATTATTATATAAAATAATATTTAATTCTTAAATACATATATATAATATTATATGTTAAATGTGAGAGAAGGGCAAAAATGTCAAAAAAAAATATATTTTTATAGAAAAATCGCAGTCAAAGCGCGTGTGGCCCAATTTTTGTACGGAGGGGGTTTTTTGAACTTTATTTTATATCATAGGGGGTGTATTTGCTACTTTAATTTTCATAGGGGGGTTTTTGAACATTCCTATTATCACAGGGGGGTCTGTGGATTTTTCCCCATTTTTTTCTAAAGGTTTGTTATTATTCACAATTTTATACTCATCTTCTGTTCTCAAAAATAAGAATAATGAGAAAGCTTAAACCTCCTTTTCTTTTTGTTCTTCCTTGTTTTTGTCTTCAAAATTCAGTATATGAATTTCTTTGCATAATCTTTTATGCTAATTATCACAACTTTTAACATCATTTTGAAATTCTAAAAATATCAAAAATTCCATGAGGCATTAGGTCCATGCATCAAGATCCTGCCTCCAGGAACACGCAATTTATTGCTCCGTGCCTTCTCCTTTAAAACATTGGAGGTAGCAATCTCAAGCAGCCAATAATCAAGTGGAAAATTCAACTTTTGTAACATGCAGTCATGATAGTTGGAAGAAATAGCAATACTGATCCACATTAATCTAGACAATATTCACCCATGCTATTCCCTTTCACTTAAGTGATGAAAAACAAGCCAATGTCCAAATTTATATGACCAGTATTCGCCTGGCCAACCACCACATAGTGAAAAAGGTAACTATCACTTCAAGAGGAAATGTAAGCGGCATGAACTGGAAAATGCAAGCAGTAGAGTTTTGATATAGATCAAGTGTTAACATGAACTAGATTCTATAGTCCACAGTTGTAAGGGGTGCATGGCCCTTCAACATACAAAAACTTTACATGCAACATTCTTCTGGTGGGCCGTGCAACCTACAAAACCCTAAATTGCATAGCATGCTCCTGGGCCTAATATAATCATGTACAAACAGGGCCTAGTGTATCTTGGGCTGTTTGGTTGGGAAAGATGTTCACTAGAGTAAGAACTCATACTAAGCTCATAAGTTCTGCTAGAAATATAAACTTTAATGAAAACTACAGTCCATAAACTTTCAAAACAAGAATCAAAATCCATTCAAAATCTTAAGCTTTTGATCTATTGGTCCTAAAGTTCTGATTTGATGCCAATAGGCCAAATCACAATGGCTTTATTTGGAAGCCTTCTGAGGAAGATTTTCAAAAACTTTGGTAGGTTTTGTATAAGATACGAGGTTTCTGTTGGGTAAAATATTGGGGGTATGGATTTAAATTGAAGTTAGGTTGAGCTGGCAGAAGTAATGAACAATATGATTGAAATAAAGATTTGTAGGAGGCACAAAAACATTATAGATGTTAAATCATGTCTAGTTAGTGAAGTTTTTTAATCTTTATATATTAATATTATCTTTGAATTACAGGAATAAGATATATATACGTAATGATCAGGGATATATGTAAAAGGAGTAAAAATGGGTGGAAAGAGTTCTGCTGTCCAACTTTAACCATCCTAAGCTTGGCAAACTTATGCTACCCCAAACATTTGGGGATCTTTTCACTCAATTAAAAGTTGAGAAGAAAAAGAGAACGAAATGCAGCAAATGAATTTTAGTTCCATGAATCACTAATGCTTCCCCCAAATATTTAGCGATTACTAGATTGGAAGTTGAGCAGAAAAGAAAATGAAAGGTGGTGAATGAATTTTACTTTTATGTGAGAACCAGTGAACTAACTCTTACTAAAATTCAGGAGATAATGAGTTGATACTGACTCATAACATAAATGTAACAGTGTCTTTCTAATTCAAAGATTAATTGTTTCATTGCCACAAGAAAAACAATAGGACTATGACTATCAAAAAAGTTTGAACATTAAGAGTACAGTTCAACCGATGAGTTCAACCAACTGTTACATTTATATGTCAACATATTTACCTTAAGAGCTGCCACCAACACCCAAAAATCCGATGAAAGGGAATTAACTTCAGCACAGTTATCATTAATTATCTGCTGTAAGCTTGGACCTAGTATGATAAAGAGGGAGATGTTCAGCACAACTCAAGTGATTATATTTGTTACTTTAGAAAGATATAATCGAGTAGTTTATCAATATATATGTCACAACTGTTCCTAGTTATGTGAGAAAAAGGTTGATATTCAATCACTGCATGTTCCTGCAGGAAAAGTCAGATTACTGTCCTAACCCACAAAAATGTGAAGTTCTCATTCTTCAGTATGTATATATAAAGAATTACTTTTACTATAACAAAATTTTCTTTTCCTGGAGCTATTCCGTATCAAATACTGTTCTAGTCAAGACAGAACGAAGGAACAATGGCATGTCCTGGAATTACCTTCACGCTGATCCGAACAAAACCAGTGAGGCCATAAGAACGTGCAAATATCAACATGACATTAGCATCACGGCAGATCTTATCCAGTTTCACCATTTTGTCTTCCACAAGCTGAAGAAGAAAACAAGGCATGACTTTAACTAGAAAACTTATCATCCACAGATCATAACACAAAATCATGCAGAAAGGCAAACAATGGGTAATAATATGCTGTATGGATAATGAACTTCACATAATAAAAGAGATGTTTTCTTATGGCAGGGGAGACAATTTTTTTTATCTATCACCTTGTTCTCAAAAGATGATACCGTTCAAGTTCATAAAATTTCATATTTAGCAAACCAGAATGCCAAAACAATGGCAATTGGGAAAAATTAACCCATGGACATCGAGTGAAGAGGATCAGTATCAAAGCACCATGAATGGATTTATCTTTTGTGCCTTCTCTACCTTCACATTAAATTGAATCCACACACTAATAATTAGTTTGAAGTTTTTGAGACTGTTTATTGTCTTTTTAGACTGTTTAGAACTTTCTTCCTTCTCCAAATAAACTGTTCTCGAGGAATATGAAAGACAAATGTTCAAAAAGTCCAGGCTCTCAAATTCAAGTGTTGAATAAGCTACACAGGAAAATTCAAAAGCATTCAAAACTGAACAACCGGTAACTCTTTATCCATCCTATCATGCATAATAAAGATGGTCAAATATAGAGATTAAAGGCATTCAGAAATTTAAGCCAAAAGACCTAATTCCTGCAAGCTTAAAAGCAGGCAAGACATTATTTTTTCCATCAACCTAATGTTGCATTTAACTAACTGCCACTAAACTATTGTTCAAAGACTTCAGTTCAGAGGCTTTTGAAAAGCTTGTACAGAGGCTCTCATATGCATACTCGACTGACTTGACTTAACAACAAGCAGTGGTTGAACCATATGGCTTATTTCAGAATCAACTTTCCATAAACTAACCTCTGGAAGATTCTTACTATCTCCTGAACCATATCAATAAGACACTTAACTCTAAGGTACACTCCTCTTGTCACCTAACAAGTATCAGTCAAGTTCGTATTTAGATAAGTCCGTAAAGTTTCGAGCTTACTTGAGCTAGACCAAAGAAGCAAGATGCCATAGTCCGAGATCTTATAAGTCAAATCCAGATCATTACAAGGTCTAGTCCTTGCCGTATAAAGTCAAATAATCTGGCAAATATTGATTATAAATCATAATTCCCTGCCTCCCAAAAGATCTTCACATGGTGAATCTTTTCTTCAAGTAGACCTTCTCTTAAACTACAGTTGTGCAATCTAACTTCATCTAGAAAATTGCTAGTGAAAATAAGTAACTATTAACTCCATGCCAATTCTGAGTTAGGGAAATATGGACGAGTCATGCTACCATGAGGTAACACAGTGAAAACCCACACTATATTGATTCAATATCCACTTAACGCCCAGCAAAAATTCCAATTGGAAGTGAATAACAATGCAAAGACATGCATCAAACCTGTGTAGCAAAACCAAAGTGAACTGCGCAAAGAATGATGGGTTGGACTCAATTAATGCCTCCGGATACTCCTCAATAAACTTCGCCTTGACTGCATCATTCAACTCCTGTAGAAATGCACAAACAGTTTTCGCCTTCGATTGCCCAACGCTCGATTCATCCACTACATATCAAAGTAATAGGATCAAAACATAACCCCTTAACATAAAAGACAAAAACATGCAAATACAGTGACCAACATTCAGGAAGAACAAACATAATTATACCCATGAAATTATTCCCTAGGTCCCCAAGCTCAACCTTAGAGCCATCAACAACAGTAATACTTCCAACCCCACCAAGAACTAGATTTTTCAAGGTCTCGGAGCCCGTGGGCCCGCAGTTCAACAAGCATATGCTTAATTTCTTGAGAGCTGTCTTCCCTTGCTCACCCCATATTCTGCAAAAACCAATTTTCAAGCACAAACGAAATTGTGACTGATATTATGCAGGGTGGAAATCGATGATGAGGATGTCGCAAGAAAATAATGAACAAAACATGAGTTTGCATATAGATCGCACTGGAGATCGCAGGTCGGGGAAGAAAAAAGACATCAAGAAGGTCGCCAAGTAAGATCGCAGGATCGCATGTGGCACATTGTGGCTTGATGACGTCTCAAATCGGGCCCCATAGACCCGAGTCCGACCCGTATTATCCATTGGACAGGTGTCCAAGGGAGGAATAGCTGAGTCATTGCATGGACATGCCTGAAGTTGACACTTGTCCCCTAGGAGGGTCCCATCTGCAGAAGCCTATAAATACCCTAACTCCACTCTGAGAGAAGGTACACTGTTCACCTGCACTTATATTTTAGATCGCTGGATTTTACTTTCGATCTCAACATCTGACTTAGGCATCGGAGCGTCGTCGTCAGGACGATCCCGACTAGCCTTGTGTTTTATTTCCAAATAACAGGTCCAACTCGGTGACGTAGGTGGTCGTGGTCGTTGATCAAGGTCAAACGTGATCGAGGCGGATCAGTTTGGCGCCGTCTGTGGGAACAATTCTGGATATAAAACACAACCTGAAACATGGATAGATCGGAAGGTGGTAGGCGAGCTATCGAGGAGACCCCGAAAGGGGGAAATGAAAGAATAGTACAATTGACACAAGGAGAATTGCAACGAATGATGGAGGAAGCTAGTAAGAATGCCATTCTGGCATATGAAAAAAAGGCGCAACCTGCTGAAAATGAAAATGCCCAACGGAGAATGATACGGGAAAGAGAGACCGAACGAATTTCTGAGGGGATGAGTAGGAGAGCCCCTGAAAGGAGACGCATGGCTACCCCTTCTGAAGTGGGTTCTAGTTCACAAGGTGGATGGCGGAGACGAGATCCCGCAATCTCCAAAGCGGATGTCGACAGTGTCGGCAGACAAATTCATTTGCTGGGAAAACAGATTGATGAGTTGAAACGAAAAGGAGAACTAGTAACTCAGAACAAACACTCGCCATTTTGTAATAGAATTTTGAGGGAGATTGTAAGTGCGACTTTTAAAATGCCGGACTTACCAAAATATGACGGTTTAAGGGATCCGCAGGAGCATGTGTCCGCATTTGATCTAGTGATGAACCTATACGGACAAACAGACCCAATTAAAGCAAAACTATTTGTAACCACCTTAACGGGGAAGGCGCAGGAGTGGTTCATGAGTTTGCCACCGGGTAGCATTGAATCTCACGAACAGCTGGTGCAGAAGTTCGTTTTCCATTTTGCGAGTAAAAGAAGGCAGAAGAGGTCGGCGACCTACCTATTCACTATCAGACAGAAAGAAAATGAAACCTTGAAAAACTTTATGGGTAGATTCAATAATGAGACTCTTGAGGTCCAAGATCTAAGGATTGATATGATGGTAAGCATCCTTATTCACGGGTTGAAAAAAGGACCATTCGCCTCGGCTCTTGCAAGGGACCCACCGACCAATGTTGAACAATTGATGCGCTTGGCACAAAAATACATTAACGAGGAGGAAATGAATGCAATGAAAGACGGGGAGTGGTTAGGTGCTAGAAGGACCCGCGACCATGAATTTGGTAAAGACCCGAAGCAAAGCACTGATAGCACTCGCGACCTTACCTACCGACCGAAATACCACCGATACACGCCGTTGAACACTACACGGACAAAGGCGCTGCTAACGGTGGAGAAGTCAGACATGTTGAAATGGCCTCGCCATACCAGATTTACGCCAGCTAAGAAATTTTCGGGTAAGTATTGTAAGTTTCACCGCGAGCGTGGGCATGACACAGAAAAATGTTATCAACTGAAAGATGAAATTGAGAGGCTGATAAGGCAGGGGTATTTTAAGGAGCTGGTGATGAGATGCCGCGCCGAAGAAACTGTTGCTCGTAGAAGCAAGTCGAGAAGCCCCGACAGAAGGCGGGATAAAGGAAAAGGGCCAATGAAAGAAGCTAATTTGGGAGGAAACGCGCCTGTAAAAGGCATCATTTATACCATTGTAGGAGGACCCGAAGGGGGAGATTCGAGAAGGTCGAGAAAGCGGCAGAATAGAAACGTTCAGCATGATCAGTTGATCGCGAGTATTGAGCCAGAGGAGGAGATCACATTCGGGGACAAAGATGTGGCAGGAGGAGTGAGGTCGCAAAATGATCCCATGGTGATCAAACTCGACATAGCCAATTTTACTGTCCGGAAAGTTCTGATTGATAATGGAAGTTCAGCAGATATCATCCTCTGGGATGTTCTTGTCAAAATGGGGTTAGAGAATACGAAGTTAGAACCGGTGAGGACCCCGTTAGTTGGATTTGGTGGTACTGAGATTGTCCCATTAGGAACCCTTGATTTACCCGTGTCTATGGGAGAGGAACCTCGAAGGAAAACGTTCATGATCAAATTTTTAGTTGTAGACACACCCTTTGCATATAATGTAATCCTTGGAAGACCTGGGCTGAATGCATTTCGAGCTATAGTGTCTACATACCATCTGAAAGTGAAATTTCCAACCAGAGCAGGAACAGGTGAGGTAATTTGCGACCCCGAGGAAGCGCGTAAATGTTATAACTTATCCTTGAAAAAGGGTGAAGGCACGGATAAAAGAAGAAAATTAGATGTGATTGAAGGGGGAGGCCAGATATCTGACGAGAAAATCGAAAGAATCCGGCCGGCTGAAACTCATAAAATTGTAGAGGTGATCCAGGGAGATCCCTCTAAAACTACCAGGATAGGGTCGCACTTGGGTGAGCAACTAGAAACCATGATGATATCGTTGCTAAGGAAAAATGCTGACATCTTTGCATGGAGCTCGTCGGATTTTATAGGTGTGGCACCGGAAGTAATTGTTCACAGATTAAACGTAGACCCTACCATGCGACCTGTGCAGCAGAAGAAGAGAAATTTCAGCATGGAAAAGAATCAGGTGATCAGGGAAGAGGTGGAGAGACTGCTAAACGCTGGGTACATCATGGAAGTTCAATATACAGATTGGCTGTCCAATGTTGTGGTGGTCCCCAAGCCAGGAGGGAAATGGAGAGTTTGTATCGACTTCACGGACTTGAATAAGGCATGTCCAAAAGATCCATATCCGCTTCCTCGAATTGATGCATTAGTAGATTCAACCGCCGGATATGAGTTATTCTCCATGATGGATGCCTATCAAGGCTACCATCAAATTTTTATGGCAGAAGAGGACCAGGATAAAACTTCATTTGTAACAGAAAGGGGAATATATTGTTATAAGGTGATGCCCTTTGGGCTAAAGAACGCAGGTGCCACGTATCAGCGTTTAGTGAACCGGATGTTCGAAGATCAGATCGGGAAGACTATGGAGGTTTATGTTGACGATATGTTGGTGAAGAGCTCGAGGTCGCATGATCACATAGCTTACCTTGAACAAACCTTTGCGACCCTCAGGAAATTTAGAATGAAGCTGAACCCGATGAAATGCACCTTTGGAGTGGCTGGGGGAAAATTTCTGGGTTATCTGGTCAGCGAACGTGGAATCGAGATGAATCCAGAAAAAATAGAAGCAATACTGAAGCTGAAGTCGCCAACCAACATTAAAGAGGTCCAAAAACTTACTGGTAAGCTCGCTTCTCTCAACCATTTTATTTCGAAATCATCAGATAGAAATCTTCCTTTCTTTAAAGTGTTGAGAAAAACCAAGAATTTTGAGTGGACGGAGGAATGTGAGCAAGCGTTTCAAGACTTAAAAATATACTTGCGCTCACCACCATTACTAGCAAATCCGAAGGGGAATGAGGTGTTATACGTATACTTGGCGGTCTTGGAGAATGCAGTTAGTTCGGCTTTGGTTAGAGAAGAAGGGGGAGTGCAAAGTCCGATATATTATGTAAGCAGAATGTTACATGGAGCGGAGAAAATGTATGCACAGATTGAGAAGCTGGCACTTGCGCTTATCGTAACGGCCCGCAAACTGCGACCTTACTTCCAGGGTCACCGCATTATTGTCCTAACCAATCATCCGCTCCGTAATGTGTTGGCGCGACCCGAAGCCTCAGGTAGGCTTGTGAAGTGAGCTGTAGAACTGGGGGAATTTGACATCGAATACCAAGCCCGTACGGCGTTGAAAGGACAAGTATTAGCAGACTTTATGGTCGAGTTCGTGGGCGAGCCAAAGACCGAGCCTGAGTTGAACAAATGGATGTTGCATGTGGATGGATCCTCTAATGCGGGAAACGGGGAAATTGGAATATTAATACAAGGCCCAGAAAATGTAGAGATCGAGGTCGCTACACGACTATCTTTTCCGGTCACTAATAATGAGGCTGAATATGAAGCTCTTATTGTGGGTTTAAAGCTGTCCCTAGAAGCGGGCGCGAAAGATCTGGAGGTTTTCACCGATTCACAACTTGTTGCGTTGCAAATAGAGGGGACTTATGAGACCAAGGAAGAGCGCATGATACTCTATCATACCAAAGCAAAATCCATAATGTCCAAATTTAACCAGTGTCAGGTGCATCAAATCCCAAGACATGAAAATGACAGAGCCGATTCATTGTCGAAGTTCGGAACTACTCTATCAGGAATTAAAGATCGCAAGGTCACAGTGATGATCAAGGAAACGTCCGTGATTGCCGAAGTTGTTGATGTTAATACGGCAAGCGAGAAGCCATCGTGGAAGGATGAAATTGTCCGATACTTAAAAGAGGGAATTTTACCAGATGATTCCACTGCTGCAAGGAGATTGAAAATGAGAGCACCTCGTTTCACGTTGGTTAACGAGCAACTATACAAAAGAACAGTAGAGGGGCCATTGCTAAAATGCCTTGATCCAGAGAGAGCTGAATATGTGATGAGGGAAATCCATGAAGGAAGTTGTGGAAATCACTCTGGGGGAAGGTCATTGGCCCAAAAGGTTATCAGACAAGGGTATTTTTGGCCAACCCTGGTGAAAGATACGAAAGAGTTGGTCAAGAGATGTGAAGCATGTCAGAAATTTGCAGCGCAAATCCATACACCTGCGACCCAGATGGAACCGGTTAAGGTCGCTTGTCCCTTCGATCAATGGGGGATAGATATTTTAGGACCCTTCCCCACTGCGCGATCTCAGAAGAAAGTATTATAGTAGCCGTCGAGTATTTTTCCAAATGGGTAGAAGCAGAGGCTGTGGCTAAAGTAACGGAGGGGAACATGATCGAGTTCATATGGAAGAACATCATATGTCGGTTTGGGGTCCCTAGAATCTTGATCTCAGACAATGGCACTCAATTCCAAGGAAAGAAGATCACAAGTTGGTGCAAAGAGTTAAAGATTCAGCAACACTTCACCGCAGTAGGGCATCCGCAGTTGAATGGCCAAGTCGAGGTCGTTAATAAGACCATCCTTCAGCATTTGAAAACAAGATTAAGTTCCAAAGGGTCGTGGTAGGATGAATTACTCGGAGTCTTGTGGGCATACCAAACCACACCTAGGTCCTCAACAGGTGAAACTCCTTTTTGCCTTGTATTTGGTACTGAAACTCTTATTCCTGCAGAGATAGGCGAGGAATCACATCGAGTCACTATGTATGATCCTACGACTAATCGCGAGGAGCGTTGCTTGGACTTGGAAGTGATTGAAGAGAAAAGAGAGATCGCCGTATGCCAAGTACTACACCATAAGAGCTTAATGATGAAAAATTACAACAAAAGACTAAGGCCCAGACAATTTCAGGTTGGAGACCTCGTGCTGAAGAAAGTGGAGGTATCAAAGCATGTGGAAAAGCTCGACCTAGGATGGAAAGGACCCTATAAAGTTACAGAGATCAAACGAAGGGGCACTTATCGCTTGCAAGATCTAGAAGGTCGAGATTTACCGCGACCATGGAATGTTCAAAATTTGAAGAAATTTTATGCGTAACTAGGAACCTGTGAAAGGTCATGTAATAAGGATCGTTTTTTGTACCTGAGAAAGGTCGAGCTCGAGGTTGATGAAAGCTCATGTATATTGTATCTGAAAAAGATCATTGGCACATAATATTATCATGTTCTTTTTCTCCTATCTGTCTCACTTTAATTTAGCGTTTGCTCATTTTTAATTGTGGAATCTGAGAAAGATCACAAGATCTGAAAAAGATCATTCAATCTGAGAAAGATCGTAGAATCTGCAAAAGATCACAAGATCTGAAAAAGATCATTCGATCTGAGAAAAATCTTAGAATCTGCAAAAGATCACAAGATCTGAAAAAGATCATTCGATCTGGGAAAGATCGTGGAATCTGAGAAAGATCAAAAGATCTGAAAAAGATCATTCGATCTGAGAAAGATCGTAGGATCTGCTCATTCGGTCTAGAGAAGATCGCGAGACCAGTAAACATCACAATTCGTGGGTTCGAACGGTCGCGCATATTTTAAACTCTTCATAGCTTAAATGATATTTCATTGTCGTCTAACGCAAATATTCAAGGGCAACCATTCACACAGTCTTTGAATAATTAAGAAAGTTGTTATACACTGAATTATCAAAAGTTGATAAACATAGCAAAAATTCCAAGTCATCACAGTGTATAGTCAAAATGTAATTGTCTCTCTAACTCTGTACCTATACAAAAATTTTCTAAGTATTTGCAGAGATGCAGGTCATGAGGTCACAAGATCGAGCTCATTCATCCAAGGCCTCCACCTCATCCATCAAGCTCGCAAACTTAGTGCCTTCGACTTGAGGAGATGGCTCTTCAGGGTAGGGCTGGAAGTTCTCATCCACAAAAGGGTTAAGCTTGTTCTGATCGAACCCTTCAACAAATGCCTCCAAATTATTAGCCTGAGCCTTGCATTTGTTAAAACCCTGTGTCATGTAGATGCTCGCCTTGATCTTGACCGCAGTATAAAAAACGGGGGTCTTCAAGAAATCCCGAGCTCCCTGCAACCTAGCACTGCAAACTCGATCAGCGAACTCGGCAGAGTTCAAGAAATCTTCACGTCCTTCGATACGACCTTGGACAAGACTAGCCTCTTGCCCGGCAGAAAAGCCCGACATCTGTCCTTCCTCACGTGCTTTAACGACCTCGGCAGCATGGGCTTCAGCGACCTCTTTCATCCGAGCGACCTCCGCCTCGAGGCGGGCCTTTGCCTCTTCAAGGCGCTGACGTTCCTCCGCCCATTCTTTCTCTTTTGCCCGGCAGTCATTCCGAATCTCTCGGTATTTCTCCTGGGCCTCCAAGCGGCGCTTGCGTTGAACAGTACATTTTAGGGACAATGATCGCATGAAAGCGCTAGCCTGCAAGGACGATACGTAGTGTTAGAGAAAATCAGAGTGGATGTAGAGGTCAAAGCAGTACCCTGTGCCAAGGCGTGAGTACCATGCTGCTCTAGCCGAGGATAAGGATAGGACAAGAGTGCAGCTTGGTCGCGGGGCAAACTAGTGTGCCTGTAGATCTCGTAAGATTCCTACCCAGCTTCACTGTTCAAGATAGTACTATGATCCGAGACCTTCCAATGAGGTGCCAGCCGAGCCCCAGTCAGTTCGGCAGATTTTTGAGAGTCAGTACGGTGAGCGGCAAAAGCAGATATCTCCCATTCTTCGACCTCCTTCAGAGACTTCAAATTTTCATCCTCCGCGGCTCGAGCGGCTACGAACTCCTCCTCAGATCGCCTGTGAATATGTGGCCCCCCAGGCTTAGATTTAGAGGGCGATCTATGCTTGCGCTTTCGAGGGCGGCCGGGACCTGCAGCTTCCCCCTCGACCAACGAGCCAACCATCTCGATGCTGGGGGAAGAGGTCATGAGCCTGGACTTCCTCACTGCCGATGTCAACTGGGGTCTCAGGCCTTCGCAAGTCGGCCGTAGGAGTGGCCGAGGTGTCCGGATCAGGTTGCTGAGGAGTTATGCGACCTGGAGCTTGATCTTGTGGGGGAGTAGGTTGGACTTCACCGGTAGCTCGTTCCTGGCGAGCTCGAGCACGCTTAGTCAAACGACCCAGCATGACTTTGTTCTCTGCAAAAATGACGACCTCAAAAAGTTAGCAAATAAAAAGACAAAAGGGAATCAGGAGAGAGGATAGAGAATCACCTAGTGACCCTGTGATGGGTACAAAAGCACGGGACAGGCGCGCAAGACAGAAGACCTCTTCGGTCAGCAACTTTTTTGGAAAAAAAGGGTTAGAAGTGAGACTATTTATCAAATCCCCATCTAAACCCTCTCCTTCAGTAACTGGTTCGGGCTTTTCTACAGACCACTTGAGAGTAAAAGGCCACTGTTGACCAGGGGGAGGTCGAACGAAGATGAAGCGATCCTTCCACGGACCAGTGTTAGATTTAAAGGGCTCTAGATACCTACATTGTCTACGGAAAGTGAGGTAGAAGAAACCTTTATTGGCCGACCTAGTGGAGGTAGTGAAAGAATAAATCGACCAAAAATTATCAAAGCTGGGGTCGAGATCGAAAGCTCGCATTATTATGACAAAAAGTACAATGTGACTAATGGAATTGGGAGACAGTTGCATAGGATTTAACCTTAATCCCTTAAGTATGCGAGCTACAGGGGGAGCTAGAGGTAATCACAAACCGGCCTCGAAATGGCCGATGGACAGAGTACAAAAACCTACAGGAGGGGTATGCATGCGATCAAATGATCTGGGGATCAAGACCTCAAAATCGTGTGGAATGAAGTATTTTTCCTTTATTTGGGAGATGGATTGCTTCACTTTACTAACAATACCAATCCAAGGACTGTTATCTAAAGATTGTTGGTACCTAACATACCTAGGGGTCTCATCATCAGATGGGTTGTTAGAGGGGTTCGATCTAGACTGCGACCTAGATCTAGACCTAGATCTAGCTAAAGAGGGACCCTCGAGTTCATGCAAAGGAGAAGTCGCAGAAATAGAAAAGGAAAAAGCTCGAGTTAATGGAAGACATGGTACCTTGTTGAGGTCGAGGAGGCAGGTCGCTGGGATTCTGGCAACGATCTCGAGGACGAAGCAATGGAGCAGGCGGATTTTAAAGGAAGGGGGTATATATAGACCACTGTGTGGAAAGACGCGCCCAGCGGAAACCGACGGATGGGTGACAGGTGGCGCCTCGAGGATCGTGACGTTGGTCGGATGGACAGCACATGTGGCAGTTCATTAAATGCAACGTTTCAGCTTATTGCAGCACGGCCCTTCGGTTAATGATCAAGTGACAGCACGCGCGCAAAGATCCAACCCTTGACCATCAAATTGCATCAGACACGCGACCTTGCAAGGATTTTCTTTCGATCTAGATTGAGCAAGATATACTTCTTTCCAATGTAATAAATTACATTTGAAAGAAGTGGGGAATTCTGATGAGGATGTCGCAAGAAAATAATGAACAAAACATGAGTTTGCATATAGGTCGCACTGGAGATCGCAGGTCGGGGAAGAAAAAAGGCATCAAGAAGGTCACCAAGTAAGATCGCAAGATCGCATGTGGCACATTGTGGCTTGATGACGTCTCAAATCGGGCCCCATAGACCCGAGTCCGACCCGTATTATCCATCGGACAGGTGTCCAAGGGAGGAATAGCTGAGTCATTGCATGGACATGCCTGAAGTTGACACCTGTCCCCTCGGAGGGTCCCATCTGCAGACGCCTATAAATACCCTAAGTCCACTCTGAGAGAAGGTACACTGTTCACCTGCACTTATATTTTAGATCGCTGGATTTTACTTTCGATCTCAACATCTGACTTAGGCATCGGAGCGTCGTCGTCAGGACGATCCCGACTAGCCTTGTGTTTTATTTCCAAATAACAGGTCCAACTCGGTGACGTGGGTGGTCGTGGTCGTGGTCGTTGATCAAGGTCAAACGTGATCGAGGCGGATCAATCGAGAATACTGGAAATGCAGGGGAGGCAAATGGAAACAGGGAAAAATCCACTGCAACTACCTGAGCTGACGATCGTACTTGGTTTTGGGTTCCGCCATTGGAGATTTTTGCTTGCTTGGTTGATACGCAGAAGAGTGTAAGAATCTGAGAGAGGGAAAAGAAAGAAGAGAGGGTTTAAGGGACTGTTTGGATTTCAAATAAATGAGCTTCACAAATTCAAGTATGTAGCATTCGTGTTTTTAGTAAAAAAAATTCATTTTATGGCAATTCTGTTCTTAATTTTCATTGACATGTTTGCTGATTTAATTTTTAAAAAAAATTATATTTTTTTCTGATTAATAATTATTAAAAAAATTTAATATAGGAGATAAGAATTTTGTAGTTGTAATTTAAGATAGAAATGTTATGAAAAAAAGTGAAAATATTTTTTTGAAAACACTCCCAGTTGGATCTGAGATGACTTTATATAATAAATAAAATTGATGTAATATGTAAAAAATATATGATATAAAATAAAATAATCGTAATGTCTTTCTTGAGAAGAGAAAGTAAAGTAAAAGAAGTATTCACTGACAACAGATCAAACAATAAATTTTGAATGATTTTGGGGGGTGCGGGGAAGGAATATCAAAAACATCGGCGACAGATAACATTCTTGAAAATGAAAATCATAGTTGCATAAATCTTATGGCATCAATGTTGCTAATGGATACAACTCTTAAAGTGTGATTGATACGTAGAAATAGAATGAGAATGGTGCAATCAGCATTCTCAAGTCCATTCTTACGTCTTGATTGGTGTGGTTTAGGTTTGAGAATTCTTTTACTTTTAATAAAGGATTCGTCATTTTCTTAGCCAACATGGTATTAGTTATTTCTAACATGTATTGAATGAAAGTTCTCTCCCTCTCTCTCTCTCTCTCTCTCTCTCTCTCTCTCTCTCTTTTTCTTGTATTAATTTAATATTTAATTTTAATTGTTATAAAATTTGAGTAGTTTTTGTATTTTTTATTAAGAAATAATTATGTATGCATGATAAAGAAAAAATAATATTACTTTGATATTTAATTATTTTACTAACTCGAAAAAATTCTTTCTGAATACTGAATAAATAATGATAGATGCATTGATTAAATACATTAGCCCATCTGATTGTTCGAATCATTTTTTTTCAATTTTGGCAGAGAAATATTATCTATATGTTTAATGAATCAATATATTATTTATTATGTAAATAAATAACTTATATATATTTTTCCAACAACATATGAGATGATTTATAAATTGCTTATAACCTTAAATAATTTTTGAAAATACTATTTTTATATAATTGAATTCAATATATTTTTGTAAAAAATTATTAAATAACAAATTTTTCATAACAATAATTTAATTTCATTACTAAACATTATTTTCAAATTATTAATTATATTAATGAAATTAACTAAGAACCAAGGAATGATAATTATATTACTTTTTAATTTATTACGTATACCAATCATATAAATGTTATTCAAATCCAATTCTTTATTCATCTTTACTCTATTCCTACTTAATTCAGTTCCTACGTACCTATCAATCAAGTAAACTAACAATCAATCTTCTTGAAATGTGAAAGGATAACGTTGTTATACAATTATGACATTAAAAATTATGGTAAATTGAACTTCATAGTTGTTACATGACAAGAACATCGTAAAACATGATAAAAGATTGATACATATTGGCGTTTCACATACACAACATTCGCACATCAAATAATCTTTTGGTTGGATTAGTATGATTGTTAGGATCCTTTATAACAAATTGCGGACTTGTACAAAAACATGAACAGAAAGAATAAATTGTGTAAATTACAATAAAAGGCCACGCATCAACTATTTATATTAGGACGCTTGTAGAGGAATTTACTCCTTTCCTTTTTTTTTTTTCTTGGGTTGGGGGTGTGGGGGGGGGGCCTCGGCCACGAAACCCCAACCTTCCAGAAAGGGATAGCCACCAACTCAGTGCAAGTTGAATTTGTGGCTGCTGGACCTGGATGCAATGTTGAGGTAACCTCTGCACATCAACAACAATGATCAATATGAAGCTCAACTCAAAACCATAAGAGAATTTGTACACCTACTTGATGTTGCAAAAGCATAATCGGGAAAAATATGGTACAAGATTCAAAATGCTGGGAAGTTTATCCACTTGCTCAAGGTGATCTTCGTGGTTTCCTGCTTCTTTATGTACTTGGTGATTATAAACATCGTTGGTTTTGGTAGGTCAAATGAGAGGTAAGAGACCTAACTATGAACTGTGAGGTGCTCTCCTTTCGGTAAACATGAAATTACCAGAAAAGAACAGTTCAGCAAGAAAATGAACACAAATCTAAGACAATATTACCAAAATATGATAAACTCTGCACAAAAAGACTAGAGCTTCTCAGTACCTGATACTGCATCTACAGAACCATGACATACAGATAAAAACGGTGGTAAAGGAATGGTGGGACTTGATGAAAAAAATGTCCCGGAACTTAAAAGGCATACCAAGACAAGCACAATAGAAGCAACAAACACGCTTAGATTTAACACAGCTTCTCAATCCTTGGGGCTTGGAGGCGACTTGGGGGCCTCTGAACCTGAGGGGATGGAGAGATTGGTCTCGAGCATGAAAGAAAGATCATGCGTCTGTGAAATCAGCATCTTGACATCATCATCGAGGGATTTTCCAGCAGCATCTCCGTTATTTGCACCTTGTCCAGATTCATAAGAAGGGCTGCTAGCATCACTTGAAAAACAGTTTCAAACGGAAGTATTAGGAAGTCGGACAACATTGAGGAGCACAAAAGAGCAAAGAAGAGACAGTATGGAACTTTACACTCATCAAGCACAAGAATTGATCCAGAAAGGAATATGAAGGCAAAAACAGGACAAGTTAAAAGAGGAGACTTTTGTCAGCTAAAATTTGCGAGTTTTTGTCCATGTTGCAATAAATACATTAGACATTGACAGATTCAAAGTAACTTCAAATTTCAATGTTTTCCAGATAAACCAATGATTGCACACGCATGCACACAGTTTTGGGTAGCATGAGAAGCTAAACTTAAGGGGGTCAAACCATACCAACCGAATTCCCAGTCTCACCCATTTACGGAAATTCTATGTCGTAAACTGCTGCACCAGAATTAGAGAGGAAACTCATATCTTGGCAGGTCATACAAAAAGAAATTTCAACACTTCATACCTCCATCAGAGTAATTATTAATCAGAAAGTTTACTCGGAACTTTTTCTAACAAACTGCAGAAAACATGCTAATTTCCAGCGAATTATGCTTGAGAACTTTTGTTCTCTATATCTAACATTCCAAGAGGGGGTGGACCAGGTTCACAAATTCAAGGTTTCAATTTCGGGTTTGGATACCAAGAGTTCTGGTAACTTTTTGCTATGCAAATTAAATAAAATATCATTCAGACTTAATGAAAGCTAATCAGTTGGATTTCAAGTAGAACAGTTTGCTTTTTAAGTATTTTGTTCCTCCTCCTGAGCCCCCAATACAGTTGAATAGCTAATATATAAATACCTTGATCAAGAAGATCAGCCACCATCAGAGTATGAGAAAAAGATTTAACAATAGATGTTAAGAGGCATAACAATGCAAATGATTACTCCCAGACCGGACCTACTGTGGCAGACTAGGAAGGACCATTCAATGATAACACGATATACTTTCAATCAGTGGCTTGATCTAAGAACAATGAGGTGACCCCAAAGAGCGATCAACTGCTTTACATCCTGATATACATTAGTAAAAAAATATATAAAATTATAAGGGCAAAAGAGTAATTGGATATATAGGAGGCACACCATAAGTACATAAAACCTATTGAGAAGCCCAAGCGAGCGGAATGGAACAGAACCCCCCTGGTGAACAGTCAGTTCCTCAGGAGGTAACCCCCCTAACACACCAGCAAACACCCCTCAATGGGGGACTCCCCTCGTCACATCAAAAATCTTCGGCCGTGCCCCCAACTGGAGTGCTCCCCTCGGAGGCTCCACCCCAAGAACCGATGATCCGGCTGACACAGGAGGCCTTGCTAGCCTTGATACGAGACGCGTCTACACGAGCTGCGGCTCAAGCCGTGGCCCAATTTGTGGCGCAACAACCAGTGAACCCGCCCCCTCCTTCCCCTCGTAGAAGTCGAGAACTATCATCGGCTCCCGAGGAGGAGGAGCAGAGGCGAGAGGAAGTAAATAGTCGGATTTCCAGACCCAAAGTTGCACAAAATCAAGATCAGAATCTCCATAATCGAGAATCTTTCGCCCCCCCACCAACTTGGGGAGCCGAGGATTCCCACTTGCCGTTGGGTGTGGCACCTCCAAGACGGAGCCCATTTGCCTCCAACATTCGGGCAGAGGCGCTCCCAGCTGGTCTCAAGGTGTCGAATCTGTCGGAGTATGATGGAACGGGAGACCCACAAGAACACATTGATTGGTACGATCTAAGTGGACCCGCTTACTGCAAGGTCTTCCGCACTACGCTGTCAAAACGCGCATTAGCCTGGTTCAACCAACTGCCTGCTGGAACTATTTCTAGCCTCGAGCAATTGGTTCAACGTTTCTTGCACCACTTCTCCATGAACAAAAAGGTCCCAAAAAACGGGGGCATATCTATTTACTATCCGTCAGAGGCAAGGCGAGACTCTGAGAGATTTCATGCAAAGGTTCGTAGATACAGTGCATGAGGTTCCTCATGTTAACTAAGAGTTGTTAGCTAGTATTGTCCAACAGAATCTACAACCGGGAAGATTCAAAGAGTCTATAGCAGGCAAGCCCCCTAGCGCTATGGAAGATTTACTCGTGCACTCCCAGAAATACATCCGGATTGAGGAGTCTAATGCTTTGGATCCTTCCCTTAGCGGCAAAAGGAAGGGTCGAGAAGAGGAAAAAGAGCCGAAAAAGAAAGAGGAACGCAAGCATGTGCCTCCGGCGGGGTTTGCTCACTATACCCCCTTGAATGCTCCCAGGGGGGAGATATTAATGGTGGCGGAAAAGCAAGGACTAATCAGTCAATGGCCGACAAAGATGAAAGATAACCCTAAGAGACTCAAATCCGACAAATATTGTCGTTTTCACCGAGACAGGGGACACACGACGGAGGAATGCCATCACCTGAAGAATGAGATAGAAAAATTGATCCAGCGGGGACACTTAAAGGAGTATGTCAACCACTATGCACAA
>NW_011628150.1:24973-27376 GCF_000512975.1 Sesamum indicum | reverse complement strand
AATTCAGAAAAATATTTACTCTCGCACAAAATATTCTACCAGAAAGTTCATATTCCGTCCGAGAGTGGGGGGCTGTATAATATACATTAGTAAAAAAATATATAAAATTATAAGGGCAAAAGAGTAATTGGATATATAGGAGGCACACCATAGTACATAAAACCTATTACACCATATAATTTCCAACACCCCTATAAATACCAAAATATTAATTTTTTAATCGAATACGACTATTCATTGACAAGACCCCTCCTTCTTGATTATTACACATTTTGCGGAAACAATATTTCACCTGGTGTAAAAGTCCGTCGTGGTAAAATCCCGATTTATTCCTTAGCAAAAAAACCTCGACCACATCACATCCATAAGAGGATTAGTTTAGCTAACAAATTAATCCAAATAACCGAGACACATTGCATCATCTAGTGCATCAAATAGACACAAGTAGGTTATAAGAAAGAAGTTTCATAAACTTATATTTCAAACATAAGTAAAGAAGTAGAGTGGTTGAGTTTGACAACGAGTTCTAACAACAGAATCGAACACCTTGGTATGAAACCCGTATCTGGAAACCCTATTCATGAAGCTGTAGTTCTCAATTCATAGACAGCAGGGCACCAGGTATAAGTAAAAGCAGTTGACAGGTTGATATGGAAGCGGCCAAGAAATGAATAGACTTTTAAGTTTGAGGTATGACGACTGCACAATGTGAATAGAGTGGAGGATAAACACAGTACTATTTGTTTCATGCAGATAAACATTCTGATATCACACAATTGGGTATTATGCGAGCGTTCTGGTGGAATTTAACAAGTTCAAACTCACTCTGAAGTATTTGGACCAGTCATTCAAAGGTTTGTATGCCCCAACTACATCCAACAGAAGAGAATTGCTACTTGTCAAGAGAAAGAACTCCATATTCGACAGACACATTTTAACAGTCAAAAGCCAGCAAACCAACAGTAAAAATAAGCAAGAATATCGTATAAGCAGAATAAGTACACACCAGCTTGAAGCATGATTTACTTTAACAGTCAAAAGCCAGCAACCAACAGTAAAAATAAGCAAGAATCTCGTATAAGCAGAATAAGTACACACCCGCTTGAAGCATGATTTTCAGGCATAATGAAATTGGCTTCTGTAAGAGCATCGGTATCGCTAGTTGAGGTGGGAAAGAGATTTGGTTTAGAAAAGCTACCGAGCTTTCCTTCGTCGAACTTATTGTCCAAGCTGAGTAAATCTATCTCTGAGGACTTTTGGTCGGAAATGGGAACCTGATAATCACTTTGAATGCCAGCACTTTGGGGAGGAACTTGTAAGCTGCTTGAGCCTGTAAAGAAATCATTCCATTTTTCAAACGAATCCTCATTAATTGTCTCTTGGTCCTCATTTCTTGTCTTATTTTCTGTCATCTCCATATAATTTGTTTGTGATTGGAAATCTTGAAATAAATCAGCACCAGCAGAAAGATCCTTCGAATATTCTAATGCATGATCATCCTTCGGAGCATCGTTACTGCTGATAGTAGCATCAAAACCACCAGCATAGCGGGAGTCACTGGACCGCAGATTATTCCACATGTCATCTGAATTCCAGTCATCGAATGCTGGAGTAACTGCTGGACTGTCTTTTTGTTTGTCATCATTTATTATCTCTCGGTCCTCATTTCTAATCTTATTTTCTGTCATCTCTGTATAGTTGGTTTGTGATTGAAAGTCTTGAAATAAATCAGCACCAGTAGAAAGATCCTTCGAATTTTCTAATGCATGATCATCCTTAGGAGCATCCTCACTGCTGATAGTAGCATCAAAACCACCAGCAAAGTGGGAGTCATTGGACCTCAGATTATTCCACAAGTCATCTGAATTCCAGACATCAAATGCTTGAGTAACTGCTGGATTGTCTTTTTGTTTGTCATCATTTATTATCTCACAGTCCTCATTTCTCATCTTATTTTCCGTCATCTCCATATAGTTGGTTTGTGATTGGAAGTCTTGAAATAAATCAACACCAGTAGAAAAATCTTTCGAATTTTCTAATGCATGATCATCCTTAGGAGCATCCTTACTGCTGATAGTAGCATCAAAACCACCAGCAAAGCGAGAGTCATTGGACCTCAGATTATTCCACATGTCATGTGAATTCAAGTCATCAAATGCTGGAGTAACTGCTGGATTGTCTTTTGGTTTTTCATCATTCTGATCTTTTCCAGGTCCAAACACAGAATCGATTTCAGCAGCAAATCACCCTCCACACCAGTGGAACAGTCAATTGACTGGGAATCCTGGATTTTATTTCCAGAATTGTCTGAGGAACCTGCGAAATTCTTGGATGACTCATAACCACTATGATGATTTACAGAATCAGCAGACTGAAAATCTGCCTCCCACCTCCATTTCACTA
>NW_011628150.1:0-24951 GCF_000512975.1 Sesamum indicum | reverse complement strand
AAATTTTGAAACAAATTTTGATGGTCAGGAGCAGCAATATCTTTTCTTCCTGCATTCTCAAACTGGTTGTCGACAAACAGCTGTTCGGCGGGCATATCAGACAGGACGTCCCTCTTTGATTTTATAAAGAATTTATGTGGAGCCACTCCAGTTAAACTCAAGGATCCTTTACTCTCTTCAGAAGGCTTGTCTGATAAACTACTCTCTTCCTTCTCTGTTTCAGCTGGCCATTGTACTTTAAAGTTTAAGAAATCAGACAATGGGGTCAAAGTTTTAGGTGAGCTCTGGCCTTGATCTTGCTCACTTTTGTTTGTTCGATTGACCATTTCCTGCAAGGCATGCTTTTATTTCGAATGTAATAGTCATTATGACAAAGACACCCACATATTTTTTTTCCTTTGTGTTTCTTTGGGGGGCAACTACAGAACCAAAACGAATAGAAACCCTGGCTAGTGGAAAACCAATCCAAGGAGATCATGATGAATGATCCTCCTGTGCCTTCCTAGTCCGATGCTACCACTCAAAAGAAATTCATCAATTTACAATTTTTAGATCCTTCAGTTTCTATGAGTAAAAACGTCAAAGAAAAATTCTGCTTTCGGCTTGATCCATTAGAAGCAACTTATTTTTTCTAGGAAACAATCAATGCATGGGGAAGAGAACAAAGCAAGACCGAAGAAAAGAATATCAATAACAAAAATTTCAAATTTCCATAAAATGCCTACAATCTTAGCAACACAATCATTTGCTGTACAACCAAAGAACCAAGATGCTTGTTAAGCAGAATTTTTTAACTACTAATATATGAGGTATTTAAATTAAAAAGTATGCCTTTGTTGCAGAATTGATCTCCATCCAGAAAGTATGAAAGGAAAGAGCTTTGGTAATTAGATTACAAGCAACTTATCTGCTCAGGTCCTTCTTATGTCAAGATCACAAGTGATTAATAATCATTATCCTATAAACTTACTCATCATTCTGAACTTATTAGCTTTTGACTATGAATTGCAATTACTGGACGCCTAGAAATATATATATATATATATATATATATATTAAATAAAGGAAACTAATCAAATCAATATGAATATGATCACTACGAATGAATATTTTTGTTTACATTCATCTTTGGAACATTTGGCTAGGAGCATATGCACTTGTATACTCACAGATAGTTTTCTTGGCATTTGAGGCATCACAATTAAATCAAAATGTTATAAATAGGGACTGAGGAAGACTAGCATAATGTGGCGATTCCATGCAAATCTCTACCTGTTTTCTCCATTACCCCCACCCAACCTCACCAAGACCTAACCAGTTGGCCCCTTTACTGGGCCCATGTACATTTCCTCCCACCCCATGGCTCCTAACATCCTCATTGTCAGCTGATCCCCGCTGCCTACACGTACCAGCTATGTGCGTCCTGTAAGAACCTACTGAATAGGGCGGGTCTTACTCAAGAGTTTCAAGATGGTATTGCTACATTTATAGAAGAAGCGATGTGTCAATATTCATATGTGGATGGTGAGAAAATTAGGTATTCTTGTCAGAAGTGCAAACAATGAAGTTTCCAAAACTACAGACGAGGTAAATTTCAACCTGTTTATGAAAGATTTTATGCCGGAATATTATAATTGAACTTCTCATGATAGGTGGTGTCAATATCCCAAACTATTGGGAGAGAAAGGGAGTAAAGTTTGTTGCTAATGTTTTATTTTTTGAAGTAGACAGGTTGTATTTTCAAGTTTTGTATTTGCATTTCTAAGTTTGTGTTTGCATGTGTAGAGATTAATTTTTGTTGAATTTTTCTTTGGTACCTACCAATGCAATTTTATCATTTTTATTTTAAATATATATATATACATATAATATTGGGATGTAATGTTGTTAATGATTTATGCTTGAATTTTTTATTTTTCATAATTCATGTAATTAATTTATTTTTTGCCCAACAAGTGTTCTTGTTGAATTCCTAATCCATTTATTTTGGGCCTAACAAAGTGTTGGGCTGCTTCTGCTGGAAAAAAAATCGGGTCTAGGAGCATGGATTCGGGTCTGATACCTATTGGTTCTCATGTCGGGCCTAAACCCTTGCATCAATTATTAGAATGACTTTTGTATGGGTCTGAGGCTGGGTAGGCTTGTGAACAGGCCCAGTATATCCATGTCTAGACCTCTTAAATCAACTCCAACCCAGGCCCAAACTCAACACATTTAAATTAGGTCAAGATCCGTTAAATTAAAATAATTGGGTATAGACCCAATTTACCCATACCCAACATTTGGCCCAACACTCTGCAGCCCCCCCTCCCGCACCCACCAATTTCTCTCTCAAAAAACCCTCAAGTCATCGTTTCTCTCAAATCTTCTGCCTCGCTTTTTGGTAGCGTTTCATTGCCAAACAAGTTGCAAGCAATTGATTCTTCTCTACTGGAATTTAGACTCGTCGGAGGGACTTAGCTGGTGTACTTTTAAACAGGGGTGTCAACCTTGATCCTTTAAGCAAATTGGCCAAAGCAAGTTCTTCTATGTTTTGTATTGATTTGTTATACGTTAGGGGTTGTCAGTGTCCTCTATTCTTTTCTCCATAATTAGATGAACACTGTAACATGTCATACTTGGTTTTTTGGAGGTTGGTTTAGTTGTATATGATTCTCAAGTTCCAATTGGAGCCACCCCAGAATATATGGCTGGCCATTATATGGTATTTTTAGGCCCTAGACTTTTCTAATTTTAGTTCCATTTGTGTGATAACTGATAAAGCTAATGATTTATTTTCAATCAGGTTCAAAGTGCCAGCTCTTTTTCGCCGATGATGGCCCTTGCTCCTCAGGAAAAAGAAAGAATTGTTGACATGGCGTGAGTATTTTCTGTTTATATGACAATGCATATTTCTGCTTTCTTTATTTGGTGTTTCTTTCTGATAGTATGATTCCAGCAACTCTTTCTTAACTTCCCTCCGAATTGTATAGCACATTATCTTCTATTCTTCGCCAATTCCTTTTGTCGTCCATTTAATTTTACTGCAAAATTCAAGTGCTTACGGGCTCTTTTTACTCCTCTCTCTTGGTGCACTCTTCCTCTGTTTTTTCATTTTCACCATCTTATATATCACGCTCACCACTATGTCTAACTATTATGTCGTAATTTTGTAATAAAATTTTCATAAATTCTGTTACCTGAACTTGGATGTCACTAAGGGTGCATGCCGAAAGGATCTTACATACATCACATAAATATTTATCTGGGATGTATTTGTGGTGCAATTATGATGTTGATTGCCTTGTATCTTCTCTGGTTGCTGATTTATGGTGCATTTGTAGGCCCGCTTCTGGTGGTAAGACATCTTAAACTGTTAAAAATTATAAAGCACATACTTAAAAACCCACTCCATACTCATAAGAAACAACAGAGGCAGCAGCTAGCAGCTTGCCTTTATACAAGTGATAACAGAGGTAGCCTGGCTGCCTCTGTACAGGTATTACAGAGACAGCAATGCTGCCCGTTGCCTGGGGGTGTAAATGCGTCGAGCTCGGCTTGGCTCGAGCTCCATTTTATTTTTCAGACCTCGAGCTCGTCGAATAGCTCTTATCGTTCGAGCTCGAATGACAGATAATGATCACGAGCAGCTCGAGCCAGTAGTTTAAGAGAGGAGAGATCAAAGGTTCTAGAGAGAGAGAGAGAGAGCAGAAAACCCATTTTCATATCAAATCAGTTCATAAACATTTTCATTTCTTGAAGCACCAAACCAATACAGAAAACCCAAAAAGACTAGAATAACACAAAAATTAAAGAACCATTTTTTCCTCATAGGTGCCGCCTGCACACACACACATGCCGACAGTGATACCAAGACTATGAGATGTAATGGCAAACCTATTCGAGCTTCTTGCTTGGCGACACATTAGGAATCACCTTCCTCGTTGCAGACGACAGAGGAAATGTGGTCGAAAGAAGGTGCTCGAAGAGGAAGATGTTGCTCGTTGAGAAATTGACCAAAGTAGAAGGTTCACGGCTCAAAATGTTTGCCGTGAATAGAGGAGTCGAACGGTGGTAGTCCGCCGGCAAACGGACCTACCTCTTTTGGTTCCGTCTCCGGCGAGTGAATTTGGGATTAGGGTTAGATTTGAAAATTGGGTGAGAAAGGAAATAGAGTTGAGTGGTGGTGATGGTGAGTCGTGAGAAAGAAATTGAAGGTGGGTAATTGTAATTGTACAATTAGTAAAAGTATAATATAACTAATCAATTTAGTAATTAGTTTAGTGGTGTATAATTAGTAAAAATATAAAAAATATATATAAAATATTTATACATAATTTTATATAATTATCAATATCAATTAAAAAATAAACATAAGTTATTTTTTAAAAGTTGTTGATCCTATTATATAAAAAAAATTAAGAGACAAATTTTTAAACCAAAGTATAAAATATTGATTAATCTCATTATATATAATAAAATAACAATAAAATAATTAAAATTTTGTGGCCTAAATCCACTTTGGCCCAGCCCATCTCACTGGATGTTGGAATTGAACAGTCCTGCATGTCCCATTTTCCTTTGCCCTGGCCCATTTCCTGACCAGGTCCACTAGGTCAACTCGTCTCATCCATTTTTTATATTTTTACTAATTATACACCACTAAACTAATTATTAAATTGATTAGTTATATTATACTTTTACTAATTGTACAATTACAATTACCCACCTTCAATTTCTTTCTCACGACTCACCATCACCACCACTCAACTCTCTTTTCTTTCTCCCCCAATTTTCAAGTCTAACCCTAATCCCAAATTCACTCGCCGAAGATGGAGCCAAAAGAGGTAGGTCCGTTTGCCGGAGGACTACCACCGTTCGACTACTCTCTTCACGGCGAACATTTTGAGCCGTGAACCTTCTATTTTGGTCAACTCCCCGACGAGCGACGTCTTCCTCTTTGAGCACCTTCTTTCGACCACATTTCCTCTGCCGTCTGCAACGAGGAAGGCGATTCTATTGGGTCGCCAAGCAAGAAGCTCGAACAGGTTTGCCATTACATCTCATAGTCTTGGTATCACTATCGGCATGTGTGTGTGTGCGGGCGGCGCCTATGAGGAGAAAATGGTTGTTTAATTTTTGTGTTGTTCTAGTCTTTTTGGGTTTTCTGAGTTGGTTTGGTGCTTCAAGAAATGAAAATGTCTATGAACTGATTTGGTATGAAACTGGGTTTTCTGCTCTCTCTCTCGAATCTTTGATCTCTCCTCTCTTAAACTACTGGCTCGAGCTGCTCGTGATCATTTATATGTCATTGGAGCTTGAACTATAAGAGCTATTCGACGAGCTTGAGGTCTGAAAAATAAAATGGAGAACTCGACTTATTTACACCCTTAGGCAGCAAGCAGCGATTCTGTCTCTACAATACTTGTACAGAGGCAGCCAGGCTACCTCTGCTATCAGTTGTATAAAGGCAAGCTGCTGTCTCTGTTGTTTCTTATGAGTATGGAGTGGGTTTTTAAGTATGTGCTTTATAATATATAACAGTTTAAGATGTCTTATAAGTTTTGTTTGATGTTTTGCTAGCTAAATGAGTTAATGTCATTATATTAATCATTGATAGGTAATAGGAAGAACGGGTTTTAATTGGCCAGAACACCAACGTGACAAGTTGAAGTTTGTCTCCACTAGTTCTCTGCGAAACAACTGTAATTGCAGATTGAGTTTTGAGGTAGAGAATGCAGTGCCTGAAGGGTTTTTCTCAAAATCCACCGTCGATCATTTCTGCTACAACTTCCTTTCCTTTCAACAATCTTAGCAGAAGCATAGTTTTTGGACATTCTTCCATACCAATGAACCAAAATGTGAAATTCTCAAATGGTACTCTGCTCAAAGTTCCACAAACTCATTGCAGAGCTTCAATGGAAGTTCAAGAGGCCTCTCCCAGGTATTTATGATTCTATCCTTCTTTTAATCTGACTCTCTTTGTCCTTATTGTTCTTTGAAGTATGTAGGTGGACTGCTCACGACATGTGTGTTACATGTGCTGCCAGGTTGCCTAGTTTGTTGAAGCCAGATGGACTTTTACCTAATAGTTTGTTTTTAAAACAAAAAGTTATTATAGGATAATGGATATTTTTTGGATGTGGTTGGAATTCAACTTTTTGGTTTGGTTAATTTGTTATTACTTATTTTTAGAGTTGTAGATTAAGATTTAAGACACTCTTTTCATATAATGTTTGGTTTATTTTACAAGCCGAAGTTTGCACTAGGGTAAATCCATCAAGTGCCTAGAGTATTTGTTTAGTATCACCTTCATTCCTATAGTTCAAATAGCAATGTTACAATCCCTACGGAAAACTAAACAATAGAATCTTATATATACATATGTCGATGTATATATGAGTCAAAGTTAAAATATATTCGAGCTCGACTTGTTGCCAGCTCTAGCTACACATAAGCCTAAAGTGATCTGAAGGACTGATGTGAAAGAAGTTTTAAACTTAAGGAATAGTAAAGTAGTGATTTTACCTTTGGGACGAATGTAGTACTAGTCTTAAGCTTAAAAGGACTACTATGACTTGGCCTTTACACTAAAGGACTATTTATGACATGACTTGGTTATTTTTGAGACTGATACTCATGTAAGGAGGTTTTGTAATTTGCTGAGATGTAATTGGTGGTCTTAATATTTTGGTTTTAGGACTTAGCCAATCTTGCAAACTTTCTCGAAGTTGTTTAAGTTTTATGGTGCATTTGCAATTTGGATTATGATAATCTTGGTTACTTTTTTTGAAGTTGTTTAAGTTTTATGCTGCATTCTTAATTTGGATTATGCTATATTTTATTTATTATGCAGTATATACTATAACTTAATTTGAGAGACTACTGGGGTTTTACTTTTGAAAGTGTCTCTAATTCTTTTTGCTCGATATATGATCGCAGAAGTGCCAATAGTACCAACTTACAGGTCCATGGGCTTTCGGAAACAATTGTGGGTGTTCTTGGTGGAGGGCAACTTGGTCGTATGTTGTGTGAAGCAGCTTCTCAGATGGCAATAAAGGTGATAATTCTAGATCCGATGGAGAATTGTCCAGCAAGTAACTTATGCAATTATCATATGGTGGGAAGTTATCATGATAGTGCTACAGTTGAAGAATTTGCCAAAAGGTGATAAAACTTGTGCACTTGCTTTGTTTTTGGATTAAAAAGGAAAATCAGAGGTTCTAATTTGGATTGAGATTATAGATGTGGAGTACTGACTGTCGAAACTGAGCATGTTGATACTGCAACTCTCGAGAAACTTGAACAACAAGGGGTGGATTGTCAACCTAAAGCTTCGACGATCCGGATCATCCAGGTTTTGATTTCTAGCTGTTAATGCAGTTTCTTGAGAGCCATACAGACCCTTGTAGCTGGATATATAACATGCATAATTAGATATCTTCTAGATCTTCTGGTTCAACAGTATTGTGATTACTTTCGTGATCAATTTCTTGTTTGCCCAAGTACGTGAGAAGGCTTTATTTCGTTCTTCGCAATGAGCATATGAGAAATTAAGATGTTTTTGTTTTTCCTATTCCTTATAGCTATTCAAAGATAACTCTTTGGCATCTTAGGAGTAAATTTTTTTTCTTTCATTTTCTAGTGCTATAGTTAATATATATTGATGGAGTTGTATATTCATGAATTCCCAAAAAGGAAGAACTACTTAGCATTTTTGCACAATTTATGTTATTAACATATAATCTTTGTATCTGTCCTCAGCATCATTTTATGCTTATGATGGGTTTATTAGTGCAAGTGATTTTTTTCTTGACTCCTAATCTTTTTAAATAACAAACTTTCTAATAAATTCAGCCTGTTAGTGGGACTTGGATCTCTATTACTTCGTCAGGATATTGCTATGCGTGCCGGTGAAGAGCTACAGAAAAGTTTACTGCTTCATGAACATTAAAAATTCCTGATATGTACATATTCTTGTGTAGCTGAAGAAAGTATTGAGTGACTTCAGATATGTGCGTCCTGATACAAGAACCACATTGTATAGTGGGAAAAAAATTATTAGGGATAAAAGATAACTTATTACCTGCAGTTACATGCAAAGAATTGTCTCATACTATTGCTAAGATGTTCCATATTGGTAAATTGAAGTGAATGCATGATGCTGTTGCCTTATTTACTTTAAACATTTATTATGCGGATGCTATTATTTGATTGTGCGAGCTATGAAAAATCAATAAAAGAGCTCTAGTTTGACATCTTAATGAAACGCATGAGATCAAATTTTTCAATATGACATGCTATATGTACGAGTCAATTCATTCTACACGCATATATGGGATTCTAATACTGTATGCTAACTGAGAAAATGTTTGTGAACAGGATAAGTACCTTCAGAAGGTCCATTTTTCTAGGCATGCTATTCCAATGCCTGAGTTTATGCAGGTAATTAGATATTGGCCAAGATTTTGAACCTAAACTGATGAATTTGAATATGAACTTAAAAATTAATATGTTCATATCTGACCAAAAAAATCTGTCCCATGGAAAATGTCTGGGGCAGATAGATGACCTAGAAGGTGCTAAAAGAGCTGGAGACCTATTTGGTTATCCTCTTATGGTGAAGAGCAAAAGGCTGGCATATGATGGACGAGGCAATGCTGTCGCTAAAAATGAAGATGAGATTCCTATGGCAGTAAATGGTAAGGTTTAGGGTGAAGAACATGCAGATGCACAAAACTTTGCTGTCTATTTATATTATAGTTCTCTGGTTTAAGATTGCATGGACTAAACTATGTGCTCGGCTTCAAGGTGAGTTAGAATGTCTCAATATAATGGCCTCGATGATGTTGAATTTTGAGCTTGTGCCAAGACGTGAAAGGATCTTTTGAAAATAAATATATAACTCTGATAAATGAAAAATAAACCTGAAGAAATTATTCTGCTTATTTGAGTTAAAAATTGAGTAATTTTAACTGTATTTTCTAAGCAAAATTGGAATTATTATCTATAAGTTTGCCAATGTAATATTTTTTAATAAAAAATTATAGGTTAACTATGGAGATGATTTAGCTGGAGAGCCAGTTTATTAGAATGTAACACACAGGACAGTAAGAATGTCTATTTTGCCCTGCCATCTTTTATAATAACAATAATAAATTAAGTCTTAAGAGGATTCAACTTGAGAACCAATTTAGTAGAGTATCACATACAACTTATTCTTGTAATATTGATTTTGAAATGCCAAATTATATGAATATGTAAGCATGAATACTTTAACTTATGATATTGCCAATTTCACTGATAACAGTTATTTTAACTGAAAGTTTAACTATTTGCAGCCCTGGGAGGATACACTGGTTTATATGTTGAGAAATGGGCACCATTTGTGAAGGTTAGTGCCTGTTGGTCAATGTACCTGTCATGATGACTTATGGATAAGTTCACCTTTCACTGTCCATGTGATGCTTTTCAATTTGCAAAAGATAACACTCTATGATAATCAGCAATGGACTATATTATATACAATATTGTCTAATCCTGTTTGCTTCCTAAGTTCTTATCAACTTAAAGCTAGAATACTTTCTGTTCCATTTTAGGCCACAGGATATCAATTATTTCATGATTGTTGAGTTCATGGTGAGAGTGGCAAGCTCAATAAATAAGACAAACTTCAGTGGAAGAGAAAGAAATCGTTGTAAGGGTCCCGATTATGCAAGTGCAGCATAAAGAGAAGTTCTAGCCTCATCCTGCTCCCTGTTGAATTGAAATTGAGGAGAGTGAAAATTTTTATGAGTTGAGTGTCCTTCAGTGTGGGACTGTTTTGACTCTTGGCCTTCTATTGGGTTGTTTTTGTCTTGTTGGCCTGCGTTCACTTGGTATAACACTTGCTTGATAATATTAATCATCTCATTTCTTGTTTCCAGTGCATGTAATGAGAAGAAGACAGGACTTTTTTTATTTTCTTGTTTTAACTGTGTAATGCTTGTTGTAGTTACAGATTTTGTAAATAAGAAAACAACAGATGGAGTTACCTGGAAGTAAACTGTAGTTTAGTATTGATGAATGTTAAAATTGAACTAGCATCCCTAAGATGGAAATTTGACCATAGGCATTTATTTGTAAGATTTAAATTTATCGAGAAAACCAAGTTTGTTTGGTGCACAAATGCATTGATATACATTTTATATGGATATATTAATTTATTTGTATGCACATTCGAGGTTGTACAAGGTTTAGACTTTACTGGGAAAATGACTTGAATTTTCAGGAGCTTTCTGTAATTGTGGCAAGAGGACGGGATAATAGTATGCTGTGCTATCCTGTTGTAGAAACTATCCACAGGCAAGATGATACCTTTGTTGGGGATTTTATTTTTCTATATTAGTTGTTCTGCATTTTAGATTTTCATCTAGTATTTCTCTTACCGTTCTTTTGTTTTTTTGGTAATTCTCTCTCGTACCATTCTTTGTGAAAATTTATCGTAATAATTTTGTTAATCTTTTTTATCTGCAGGGAGAACATTTGTCACATTGTTAAATCACCTGCGAATGTGTCGTGGAAGGTTCTGAAACTTGCTACAGATGTTGCATATAAGGCTGTGAGTTCATTGGAAGGTGCTGGTGTATTTGCGGTTGAGTTGTTTTTGACAGCTGATGGTCAGGTTGTTCATTGATGTTTCATCTTTATTACATCATGTTGGTACTGACATCTTCATGGGTCTAGATAAATAGCTTTTTGCATTTTTGCAGTCTCTGTTGTGTGCTTATGCATCCATTCTCCTCAGGTCTTGCTGAATGAAGTGGCCCCTAGACCTCATAATAGTGGACATCACACAATTGAGTCTTGTTTTACTTCACAATTTGAGCAACATCTGAGGGCTGTTGTTGGACTTCCACTTGGTGATCCATCAATAAAAAGTCCAGCTATCATGTATAATATACTTGGTGAAGATGAGGTAATGTGTTTGAATTGTCTTCTATAAACAGTATGATTTAATTAGTTTTTTCACACGCCACTATATATGAAACATCCAGTGAATAAAAGAGTACTTTGATTCTTCTTAAAGTGAAATATTTACTTAAACCTAGAAAAAAGCCAAAAATTTATTCTTCCAATTTATCATCTTTAGTTTTCAGTATAAAGTAACAAATGTTAGTTTGTTCTTTAAGATAATGTGCTTGGCTTATACTATTAGCGTACTATTGATGGTAGTACTTGTACGCTCTGTGGTTGGCCTTGCCTCATTTTGAAGGATGGTTCAAGATGGATAATAGAACCTTGAAAAACTAGTTAACAGAGAGTTCATTCAATAAATGTGGACATGGTGAATAGTAAGACATTGTCGGCCTGTCAGCAAAAGCTGAGGTGCTTACTCTTCTTAGCCTGCCTTGTAGGGAGAGCACAAGATTGTCCCAGCTTGTCAAATCAATGTCGTTAAATCCATAATATGCCTTTATTGGTCTTTACATATTGTGCTTCATGATTTTGGAACAGGGAGAACCAGGTTTCCTTCTGGCTAACCAACTTATCGGGAGGGCATTGAGGATACTAGGGGCATCAGTTCATTGGTATGACAAACTAGGTTGGTTAGTGCTGAACTATTTCTTGAATATAGTATATGTATTTACCCGTATGCTTATCTTAGTGAAGTGATCATCTACATTTTGCAGAGATGAGGAAGCAGAGGAAGATGGGTCACATCACCTTAGTTGGTCCTTCCATGGGCATTATTGAAGCTCGTTTGAAATCCATGCTCAGCGAAGAAACAGAGGATGATCAGCCTCCAGGTCATTTATCTTATTTGACTTTATAACGTCTATTCTCTGCACAATATGTGGATTGTTGCAGTCCTACTTTTGAATCTATGACGTGGATGGAGACGATTGAGTAGATTCCATTGGTTTATTGTCTGTCTTTTTGCAGTTAAAGATCATTTATGGCACCATTTTTATTGAGGGAAACATTTTAATGGTTACCTTTAACTTTAGTCATGTACATCCCATAGCATTTTCCCTTGTATCTGTCCAAGATGCTTGCCTGTTTGAGATTTATATATTTTCCTTTTCGTCTCTTATTTTGGTATGCAACTGCTTGTGGAAAATATGGACATCTGTGTAAAGTTATGTTGGAAATGGTAGATGCGGCAAACAGGGGCTAACATTTTGGAGGTGATGCCTGTTACTGAGATGCTAAAGTTTCTGTAGCGAATTCTATCGGCTCCCCCTCGGGGGGGGGGGGGGAGTTAGGGATTTATACCACTCTGGAGGTCATCAATGAAATTGTGGCTGTGGCTTTTTTAGCAGTAGCGGTTTGTTTTAATCTGCAGTTTTTCTTCTGACCACCTTTCCTATAACTGTTAATTCTCCTACTGCAGCGGCACCACGTGTTGGGATCATAATGGGCTCTGATTCTGACCTTCCTGTTATGAAGGATGCTGCCACAATTCTGAGAGAGTTCAATGTGCCTGCAGAGGTTACATAAACTGAACTTAGCGATTTTGTTGACAGCACAGAGATGGTTGTTTGTAATATCAACACTTATTGGCCTTAAATTCAATGTTGTTTTACAGGTAAGAATAGTTTCCGCTCACCGCACCCCTGAATTGATGTTTTCTTACGCTTCATCTGCTCGGGAGCGTGGTATCCAGGTTATCATTGCTGGTGCTGGAGGTGCCGCACACTTGCCAGGTCTCTTATATTAATACATGATATGTCTACTTTGTCGGATTTAATGGAGCAAACATTTGGTGACCTTGTACACTTGAATTAGGCATGGTAGCTGCATTGACCCCACTGCCTGTCATTGGTGTCCCTGTTCGTGCATCTACATTAGATGGACTTGACTCCCTCTTGTCTATTGTACAGGTACTTGTTCCTTTATCTTTTTTCTGGTTACCTACTACTGCGTTTCTTACTTCAGAGTCTGACAAGATTGTTTGGGAGCTGAATGCTATAAAAGAACATAACTGTAAGAAAGCATAACTTCGTAACTATCAAATGAATGTGTCAAGACATAGGAGAACAGTCAGGATATGGTTTACCATAGAGATTACCTCGAATTGCAGCTTTTACTTGGTAACTTGGGTAAACATAAAAAAACACAAGGCTTTAAGACTACATTGTACTGAAATATAAATGGACGAATTGCCCTTAACGACCAATATTAACTTGTACTATTATTGGACTTGGGAAAGAACGCAATGTAAGAAGACAGAACAAGCTGAGGAAATTATTGGTGAACTAGGTGAGCATAGTGGATCCATTGTCAATCTTGATCTGTGTTCAACTGGTTGTTGCAACATTTCTGGCCTTTTGAATTGTCGTTGGGGCTGAACCTGCGTTTGCATCTTGTACCTTCTGCTGTCTTGTCTCACTTAAACTAGTTAATTGATATAAGAGGTACTGTACAGTCTCCAGGTTTCAATCAAGCTGTAAGGATGCAGTAGCAATTGCGCATACAAATGCATAAATGTACCAAGAAGCCCTTCGAGATAAGCATAATTAAATTTACTCCCTCAAACTTTGAAATTTTACACTTAGATCCACACGGAAAGTGATCTGTTTACAATAGCCCTCCTTCCATTTTAAAAAGAGAATACTGACATCAATACAAATGGTTACTGACCAAAATACCTGTGGCGATTGTGAAAGTTTAGGGGTGTGATGTGATACAATTAGTCATTGGAGATGGAAAAAATTAATATTACTTGGTGGTCTTTATATCTTTATATCTATATGGAGTGAGGAGGTTATGACCGTTTTTACTCCTAGCACATAATAATGTCTTATTTAAGCATTTCTTCCAGTATTATAGGATTTAAATATGGAAAAGAAAAATGTTTACAAAAGCATCCTGCAGAAAAAGCCAGCTACAATGATTTCTAGGAGTACTACAAATCTCGAAAGGTTGTTTTACTGCTGTTCTACAAGTTAATGATGATAAACTTGATGATACCAAAGATTTCCATGATATGTGAACTTGTAAGATTATTTTGAAGTAATGTACTTGTTTGTTATAGTAATCAAAGTAGGAACCTATTCATTGATGCCTTAATTCATCTCTACATAAGATACATACATATATATATATATATATGTATATGTATATGTATATGTATATGTTGTTGTTTTACCTTACAAGACACGATTTAAAAATTGAAAATATTACATATGCATTGATCATTTTTCCAAACATTACATCAAACTCCTATTGGTGATAAACTTACCAGAACAACCCAGAGTATTTACGTTTCGCTTATCCGTGTTAACAGCTGTAGAGATTCTCTTAATCAAACATTTCAAGTATTGTTTTAAAACATTGAACAAAGAACAACTTAAAAACTAGAGTCAATATAAAAAATTGAACCGGAGACTTTTTCACGAAATATGCTCTTTTATATTTTTACTCCTAAATGTTATAGCCATTCGGGCATGATTATGAATATTCAACTCCTATTTGTCTATACTTTTTAGATGCCCAGGGGAGTTCCAGTTGCGACCGTAGCAATAAATAATGCTACAAATGCTGGTCTGCTTGCAGTAAGGTTATTAGGAATTAGTGACATCAACTTGCAGGCTAGGTGAGTCTCGCTCTCTATTTAAAGCAGAGTCTTTCTTTTTTCTTTCTTCAAGTTCAAACTAATGACGTGACCTGTTACATCCTTCCTCGTGTAGGATGGCCCAATATCAAGAAGATAGGAGGGATGAAGTTTTGGTAAAGGATGATAAGCTCGGAAAACATGGCTGGGAAGACTACTTGAATTCATGAGGATTCTGATGCCCTGTTCCCTAAGCAGCGTTTTTGCCACAAGGACAAATTTCACAAGGCCTTGAGATGAGAAAGGACATACAACCCCAAAGAAAGATAGTGCTCAAACTGATATGTCGAGGCAAAGCAAGAGCAAAGGTGACAGTGATTTTGGTTTTCAATTGTCATCTAGCCTATTTTAATACATCAAGTGATCTAACTAATTCTAATTTATATCCATGGTAGAAAATTTCTCATAAGAAATATTCACTTTACATGATAAGTGATTTAATTAATTCTCTTTTTTTTTCTTATAACCTATGTTACGCTTTAAAATATTTATTTTATATGACAATTTATTTAATTAATTTTTATTTGTTATTTTAATATGTCAAGTGATCCAGCTAATTCTAATTTATATCTAATGCAAGAAAATTTCTCAACATTAAATCCTTTCAATTTTCATGATTTTTTTTGTCATCTCGTGTTATATCATAGGAGTATTTTTTATCAAGTACTATTATATTGTGAATATAATAAATAAAAAATGATATGAGTAAATAATTATAATGGGAAAAGCACTAAATACAAATAAATGTGATAATGTGAAAAGTAATTAATAAGAGTAAATATGTGTATTTGAAAAATAGTTAATAGAAATTAATAAGTATATTATTTTATAAGTTTATCCTTAAAAAAAAATAACATTACAAAGTTGACTTAGTCCAATCAAAAAAAGAAAGAAACCTTTTAGGTGATTCACACTGTTATATAAAAAATATAGATAGATATAGATATAGATAATTTAATTATATTTTTTTTGAAAAAATCAAATGTTTGGATTAATACTTAATAGGGCAAAGATTCTAAATTGTCATCTATAAAAATAATGAAAAAAATATTATCAACAAAATATTATTTATTTACAAAATTTATTTCCATACACTTTAATTATTAAAAATAAAAAGCTACAACCGTATTTATTATTTATATATATATATATTAATAATATAAACTATGAATGAATTTTATATGATTTTTATATCTGTATTATATTTTATTCATTAAATACATAAATAAACATTATATACGTAACAACATAACAAATAAAGAATTCCAAGCTACATTGGATCATAAATCCCATTTTCTGTTGTTTTCTCACAGTATACTCTTATTTGGACTAAATATATCCAAAATGGATTTTTATAATAAATCATATTACATTTTTTACTCCATTTAATATATACACACCATGTGTATAAAAATTACGTCATTTATTTTATTTAAAAAAAAAGTTTGCACATGTATATGTTAAAATGGAATAAAAGATACAACAAGATTCGAAATAGAAAATCCAATTGAAAATAAATCACCAATTTAAATACAATATTTGCTCGAGTAATATCAATGTTACTTATCTAAGGTAACTATTTCCGTCTTCACCTAACAACACACAAGAATTGTACAGAAACATATACATATTACACACATACGGCATTGCATTTTCCAATTGCTCGACTCGTGCCAAAGCAGCAGGGATACGGACCAATGATGTGACGTGCTCATTGCTACTCCCTACCTCCCAGACATCAGATTTAAGAGGCCATGGTTTCCGTAGAAAGAGCCGATGTCCCAATCTTCAGTTGTAGACGAGAGAGTCATCAATGCAACAACGATCGATCTCATAGTTGGTCGAAACTGAGGATTTTCATGAGTACAAACTCTGGCAAGCATTGCCATTTATAATCACAAAGAGAGTGTAAACGCAGAGAGTTGATATTTTGCATATTACTTTGCAATATCTTCATATTTTTGTAATGAAAATAAATTGTTAAAAAAAACCTACAAATTTAGTTATAGTGAAAGTTAGGACTACTTGAAAATAAAAGTGAAAAGTGGAAAAAGTCGAAGTTCTTGTAATTTGACTAATAAGTTGCCAAAGTTGGTATGTGATAAACTTGTAGAATATGGTTTAAATGAGTAAAATAAGCTATTCTAAAATATAAATTGTAAATAAACAACACTCTTTTCAACTTATTTTCACAAAAAAGCCTGATTAAGAGAAATACCGAACCTTTTGGACTGAGTCAAGGGGGTATTTATCTCCAAGTCTAGGGTCGACCAGTTTCCGCAGTTCTTCAGTTTGGTCAGGCTTACTGAGAACCTCTTCAAACTAGCAAGAGAAGTAGATCGCGTCAGGAGCATGTAAATAGCCAAATCCCATTTACGCAGACGAATTATTCACAAACACATTTTTGGATTTAATGTTCGTGTAAGTCGAAAACAATTTACCAAAGCGACAAGGCCCTTTGAGTCTGCAGCGGAGTTATTTCCCTTAACTATGGCTTCCTTGGCTGAAATCAATTCATAAAGAACAACACCAAAAGCATACACGTCTACTTTAGGAGAAACATCGCCGTATTGAGCATACCTGCAAGCAGAATTACAGTATTGGATTTGTGTCCATTGCATTGCCCAATAGACCAAAAATTTCTCAGCAGAGGGAAATATTAGTTACTACTAATTGTCCTATTCTTGTGGACTATTAATTAATACTTTAAATAGCCATGATACGTCATCATTTTATGACTAGATTATATGCTTGAGTGGTGCGAGGAATAGATGTTTGAGAAAACAGAGCTAAGCTGGTTTGCGATTTACGCTCATGCAAAATTCAAATATACTCGCAAGACAAAGTAACCAAAATTGTTGTCAGACACTACGCATGAAGATGAGCTAGCGGACTTACTCAGGGGGCATGTAACCAAATGTTCCCACAAGTCGGCCTGTTGGCAGCGAACTACTTGCAACCTCAGTCAGTTTTGTTAAACCAAAGTCTGCAACCTGCACAACAGATTCAGTTTGTTTTATGAAGAAATCTTCATGCGTGAGTATGAGATCCAGGCTTCAGTACAAACCTTCCCATGGAAATTCTTGTCTATCAATATATTTGCTGGTTTGTTATCACGGTGGATGTAGACGGGAACAGTGTGCTCGTGGATATATTCAAGACCTCTTGCTGAATCAAGAGCAATTTGCACCCTAGTTGACCACGGCAGTGGTTCCCTGCCTGGAAAATTACTTCATATAACAAGCTATTTTTGTGAAAGCGCAGTTGTTACATCACATTTATATATTTGAACAAGGCTCACCTGAACCTCGGAGGTGTTGACTTAAGTTTCCGTTCTCAATGTATTCGTATACAAGGAAGAGAGAGCCCTCAACACAATATCCTATCAAGCGCACCTGTACCCAAAGATATGGAAAAAGTTAGCAAGCAATTAATTTTTATTATATTCACTAACTGGAACAGAGTTGTTCTAGAACATTGAAATGCATGATGTAGAAAGCTGTTTCTTGGTAAAACATAATATGATTCTTTTCAGGATCAAAACTAATGTGGGACAACCTCGACACAGTTTGTTTAGATACAGATTTCCAGGCTTTGCAATGTTACTGGTAGCAGACTCAAGGATGCAAAGAAAACTATAACCGGATTTGTTGAAGAGTTTAGGGGATAGAGGTAAGCTAATAATTCAATCATCATCATAGATACAAAATCCAACCAATATTGGGGTCATTTGAAAACCCTAGTTACAAATCCGTTCCTCAAATCCCATACAACCTAAATGAGTCTGAATTTGCTGAAGAATTAATATAATACCAGGTTGAGGTGGTGAACATTTGTCAAAACCTTCAGCTCAGCGAGAAATTCTTTACTGGCTTCCATATCCATTTTCTTAATTGCCGCTTTCTGCACAAAAATTTGTGAGGCAAATCTAATTATGATATTACAGAAACCCAATATCAAATACGCCTACCACAACCATGCGTACATAAAAATTGCATGTTTTCACATAAAAACTGAGACCTGAATATAATTGGACCTAATCTTGCAATCTCATACTTCCTTTTTCAGCTAGGCAGATTGAAACTTTGTACTTACCTCACCTCTGAGCTCGGCATAGTAGACTGCTCCAAATCCACCTTCACCAATCTTATTAGCAATACTGAAGTCATCAGTAGCACTTGCGAGTTCCTCATATGAGAACTCAACAGATTTGTCGACAGTAATGCCTGTAAGACCTGGAGATGCTCCATCCCGAGTACCAGCAGAATCTAGTGTTTTGATGTCTCCAGGAGCTAACCAAGAAATGAAAGACAAATAGCATGAGAAGATAACAGAAACATAATTACTGTGCAGCAAATCCATTCTACTGAACTGCAATACAAATGTAGTGTTATTCATTTCCAGTGAAACTGATGAACAAATACAATAATATGTCCATATTATGCTTGGCCCATATTTATCAGCATCTAGCTTAAGAACAATATTCATTAAAGAAGTATCTACTGTTTAGTATACGTATTTGGCTCTAATGAGAATCACGTTTACTGGATGAATGTTCTCTTTAGAGTGTAAAACTCAATAAGATCAGTTCTTTCTTGTTTATGTGTTATTATCTGTGTGGAAGACGCCCCACTAAAGTGGAGTGTCGGAAGGACTGGTTTTTGGGAGACTACATATTTTCATATAATTATTAAGAAACACCTGATCAGTCACCCGGTCATTTAGACATCTGCAACATGCAACAAGTTGGTGAAATAAACCAGAAGGAATCCAGAAAGGAAACCCACATGAGAAAAAACGTGGCTGCCCAAAAATGACATATCTTATGATGCTTAACAAAAAGTTGCATCAAGTCTCTAATTTTCAAATTATTCTCAACCTACAGTGAAATGTAAGGTGTTCCAAGTAAGCTTGAACATCAAACAAAGGGAACCATAGAGAACTATGAAATGATTCAACAAGTACCATGACCAACTTGTTGTAACTGATCTTCACGTACTGTTGAGAGCAATTGAATCTTCTCTTCCTTCTTTTTTCTTAGTAATCCTACATATAAACAACCTGCAAATAACAACACCCCAGCTATCCCAGCAACAGATATCCCGGCTATGGCTCCACCAGACAATCCTGAATTTGAGGGGTAGCACTTAGTTGGTAGAAGCATGTACAATTTCCAGGATGTATTTATTTTGTATCCATAGTGGAAATTTGGAAAACAAGAAATATAACATTAAAACCCATAGGAGGAGAAGGCCAGACCACCTTTGCTGCAAAAGGATCCAAAAAGGAAAAAGAATTGAGATAAGTATACAACTTCATATTATACTTACAAGCTGAACCACTCAATAAAGATGTGTAGCATCGTAAACCCATAGCTAAAAAGACATGCTACCTGTTGTTTAGAGGCCGAAAACTCCCGTTTTGGTCTGCATATAAATCAGGAGATTTTATTAGAGCAACACATAAATCAGTAGAGCCATGAGAATTACCATCAAGAAGTTCAAATCAAGGAGCATATACGAGATAATTAGGAAGAATGCCAGACTTTCCAGTGGTAAATATTCGACTAAATCAAGGAGTCCATGGAAAAACCAATCACTATGACCGAGCCTTCCAATAAATGGACCACTTTCATATAAAGCTCAGAGTCCTCATGCTTAATACTTGGAGAGCACAAAGAAGATGTAGATGACTTGTCATGGTTCAAGTGAAGCAATTTACCTCCTTGTTTAAGGAGGTAAATTGTATAATTTCAAAAAACACAATGGGGTAAATTACTGCAATATAAAACACAGAGAGAGGTAAATTGCTATTTTTTTTCATATGGGGGTAATTGCTCATTCGCAGTATTACAAGGGGGTTGTTTGCATTTTTCCAGTGTTTTCTATTGGATGTTTCCAAATTGTTATCTATATCTTGTAAACTATTTGATTGGTTTTTTAAATAGCATTGATTAATTGTATTTAGCTAGATATAGTATTTAATTGATTAATTATTATTATTATTATCTTCTTGTAATTGATATTGCATCAAAACTCGTAGGGAATGTAATGTCATATAGTTAAAAGAAAGTAAATGTAATAAAACACTTACCATCAATTACAGTACCAAAAAATAGTTGTCTTTTAGGTTTTTTATTTCTTATGTATAGAGAATGTAAGGTTATAGTTATTCTTGCATTTATCACATAATAGTAAATTGTTTCAAGCACAACTTCTAGTTTTATTTATAATAAAAGAAATATGATGGACAAATGACTGGTAAGATTCATAAGACAATAATAAATCTCAAATCACAAATTTCAAAAAATTATTTTACATATGCTCTATAAATGATTGACAATAAATCAAATGATACTAGTAATTTTCATGGTATCGCTAGAGTGTAAGATTGTTTTCAATGTATTTAGTATCGTGATTATTGTAGGAATCAATTAATTGGTTGTCTCAATTATTCTCTTTATTAAATATATATATATATGTTATATTTAGACAATAACATATTTTTTGGTACCTCAACAATATCATTAAAAAGATTTTGGTACCCCGTGTTCCACCAGAGTTGGTCCCAATCATTATGTCTTCATCAAACACTATGGAGATGTGAATACAAGGGAAAATAGACTCCATTTTGACACCAAAATCAAGTACATAGTGTTAGCGGTTGCTGAAAATAAGCTTAAAAGAGTGCTTTCTTAATCTACAGTTTATGCCTTTGAACCTGTTAGATTAACAGTGGTATCAGAGCCTCCTTTGATCCGAAAGCTTGCGGTGAACGGTAACTATTAAACTCACTCTCTTTACATTTCAGCGATTTCATTTCTGTCCATATATCTCGTTTTATTTTTCTGAGGTGCTTATCCCCCTGATTACCCTCCTGGCCGGACCCGTGAGGTCGTCGGGTATCTGGATTTGGGTGTTAGGCTGGAGAGGCCTTGGTCTCGTGGCGTTTATTTTATAGCGGTGGTTATCTCGTATTTTTAAACTGCTACTGTTGCTTTGTGCTTGTTCTTGGTGAACTGATAAATTGCAATTGTTGTGGACTGTGATATATATTATCTAGTGATATACTCCCTGTGATCGTATAAAAGGCGTCTCTGTGATACTCTGTGATTGAAATACCTCGTTCTAAAATCTGGTTTGAATACGTTTATATTTTGTCAGTAATCTGTCTCTTGATTCTGTGATATTTGTTGGCCTGTGTTTACTTGCTTGCCTTATTCCGCTGCAAAATTTGTTTTTCTTAAAAACCAATTTAAACCTTTTTCTTAAAAAGAAAAACCTTTGTTAATGGCCGGATACAATTTGCAACCATTTGATGGAAAGGGTGATTTCTCTATTTGGCAGCAAAAAATGAAGAGTATTTTGATACAACAAAAGGTCTTTAAAGCAATAGATGGTAGATACCCTGATTCTATTTCTGAAGAAAAAGTTTTGGAAAACGATGAATACGCTTATTCTTCCATAATTCTTAATATGTCTGATAACGTTTTAAGAAAAGTCGGCAAAACAATACACTGCTAGAGATTTGTGGGAAAAACTGGAGGAACTTTATACTGATACTTCTTTGTCGAGTAAACTATTTCTGCTTGAAAAGTTTTTTAAATACAAACTGGACTTGTCTAAAAACATTGACGAAAATTTAGATGATTTTACTAAATTGATTCAAGATATTAAATTGACTGGTGATGAGAACATTGATGATTATTCTCCTATTGTGCTTTTAAATGCTATACCTGATGCATATTCCGATGTGAAAGCTGCGATTAAATATGGTAGAGATAGTGTGAGTCTTGACATTGTTGTTAATGACTTAAAAAGCAAAGAAATTGACCTTAAAACAAATAGAACTAGCAATAATCAACATGAAGTGAACTCTGTGAGAGGAAGGTCTAAATTTAGGAATTCTAGTAACAGACACAATAGTAGGAGTAAAAGTCGGAATAGAAACAACAATAGGAGTAAATCTAGGAATACAGATTATTCATATAAAGATGATAAAGTCAGAGAAAGAAGATGTTATAACTGCGGCATAAAAGGTCACTATATCAAGGACTGTAGAAAACCTAGACGAGATAATAGAGATAACAATGGAGAAGAAAAAGAACGAGTGAACAATGTTGCTGATGAATCTGGTGAAGTGTTTATTGTGTCTGATGTGAATTCTGTGCATCCCATGAACATGTATGAATGACTTGTTGATTCTGGTTGTACATTCCATATTAGTCCTTTTAAAAATATTTTCTCAAATCTCAAACTTGGTGATTTTGGTTTCGTATCTATGGCTAATGAAAAACATTGTGAAATTAAAGGTATTGGTGATATTTCTTTGACTTTCAATGATGGTTACAAAATGACTCTTAAGAATGTTAGATATGTTCCTGAACTTAGTCATAATCTCATTTCATGTGCTGCATTGGAAGATGAGGGTTTAGAAGGTAGGTGGGGAAAGGGCATCATGAAAATCATGAAAGGTTCTCTTGTTGTTTTCAAAGCAGAGAAGAAACGCAATTTGTATTTATGTTCAGTTACTTATGAATCTATGGCTGCATCTGTGAATGTGCATGACAAAACCTTTTTGTGGCATAAACGTTTTGGGCATATTAGCCAAAAAGGACTTGAATTTCTGAATAAAGAAGGCATTTTGTGTGATAAGGTTGACAAATTGCAATTTTGTAATGATTTTGTTATGGGAAAACAACATCGTGTGCACTTTCCTGCTACACCCTCCCCAAATCCCTCTATGTCATCTTGCATATTAGACTACGTTCATGTTGATGTATGGGGACCTTCTAAGGAACCTACCCATGGTGGAAACCGTTATTTTCTTTCCATTGTTGATAATTTTTCTCGAAAGGTATTTGTTATCTTGCTAAAGCACAAGTTTGAGGTTTTTGAAAAATTTGAAACCTGGAAAATTTTTGTTGAAAACCAAACGGGTAAGCGGCTTAAATCTTTGCGTACTGATAACGGTCTTGAGTTTTGTAACAAAAACTTTGATGATCTTTGTGATAAATTTGGTATTAAAAGACACAAGACCAATCTCTACACCCCACAACAAAATGGCGTTGCTGAACGCATGAACAGAACCTTACTTGAAAAAGTGAGATGTTTACTGATTAGTTCTGGATTACATAAATCTTTTTGGGGTGAAGCTGTTTTAACTGCTGCTTACTTGATAAACTTGTCTCCTTCTGTGCCTTTGTTGGGTAAATCTCCTAAAACTATTTGGAGTGGTAAGAAACCTGATATTTCTTTCTTACGTACTTTTGGTTGCTCTGCATTTGTTCATCAAAGTTCTGATAAACTTGAACCTCGCTCTTTGAAATGTATTTTTATTGGTTATCCTGTTGGGGTTGAAGGGTATAGGTTGTGGGATCGTAGCCAACCTGGGTACAAAGTGATTACTAGTAGAAATGTAACCTTTAACGAGGGTGAAATGCCCTGTCTCTCAAAACCCGAAACAACAGAAAAAGACGTAACCTTTAATAAGGTGGAGGATAACCAAGAAGAGGGAGAGTATGTAGAAACGAATAATGAACAAAACATAGAAGAGCCCATAGAAAATCCCAATCCCTTAGAAGATTACCAACTAGCACGAGATAGGAATAGAAGAGAACGAAGGATTCCCTCTAGGCTAAATGATTTCCAAGTAGCATTGAAAATTGAAAATCTAGAACCTTCGAACGTAGACGAAGTCCTTAAGTCAAAAGAATGGTTTAGTGCCATGAATGAGGAAATGAAGTCTCTTAAAGACAACCATACTTGGGAACTAGTGCCTAAACCTAGAGACTGCTCCTTAGTGGATTGCAAATGGATCTTTAAAATCAAGCAAGAAAACCCTTTAAAATACAAAGTTAGATTAGTAGCCAAGGGGTTCACTCAAAAGGAAGGGATAGATTACAATGAGATTTTTTCGCCTGTTGTGAAATATACTACTGTACGTGTTATCCTTACCCTAACTGCTCATTTTGATTGGGAATTGAAACAAATGGATGTCAAAACTGCTTTCTTGCATGGTGATGTTGATGAATGCATATATATGCGACAACCTGTTGGCTTTATTAATAAAAACAAACCCCATCATGTTTGCTTGTTAAAGAAAACTTTATATGATTTGAAACAATCACCAAGACAATGGAACAAGAAGTTTGATATGTTCATGCTTTCGTTGAATTTTAAAAGGAGTGACTACGACCATTGTCTATATTTCAAATTTTTGAATGATATTCCTGTCTTTCTCGTTTTGTATGTTGACGACATGCTTATTGCTAGTCCTAGCATAAAATTAGTTGAAACTCTACAAAATGATCTTTCCAAAAATTTTGAAATGAAAAATCTTGGTGATGCAAAAAGAATTCTTGGCATGGATAT
>NW_011628149.1:70249-73779 GCF_000512975.1 Sesamum indicum | reverse complement strand
AAGTACTCGGCCTGATAAACCCTTTTCCCAATAATTCTTCGATTTGCTTTTTGAGCTCTTGTAATTCCACTAGGGCTATTCTATACATCGCAATAGAAATTGGGGCAACTCCCCGGAGAGTTTCTATTGTAAAATCCACTTCCCTATGTGGTGGCAATCCTGGTAAGTCATCAGGAAATACTTCAGGGAAGTCTCTCACTATCGAGATTTCCTCCAATGTGGGATTAACCTTTTCAGTATCTACCACATGGGCTAGATATGCTTCACAACCCTCTAACATCTATCGTCTTGCCTCCATGGCTGATATTACACAAACTGTACTACCTGATGATTCCCCACAAATATTACTTTTGATTCGCCAGAACATTCTATCATCACTTTCTTTTTATAACAGTCAACTATTGCTTTATGTTGCGCTAACCAATCCATCCCCAGAATCACATGAAACTCCTTCAAATCCAGCACTATAAGGTCTACAGGTAAATTTACATCTTCGATTCTTACTAAGCTCCCTTTCCTAACACTGTTCACTACCACACTCCTTCCCACGGGCAAATAAACCATCAAATTACATCCCAACAGACTATTCTCTCCCGGTATTTAAGATCCAAATTCGGATGAAATATATGAATGTGTAGAGCCAGGATCAATCAGAACATAAGCCACAATGTTAAATAATAATATCATACCTGATATCACATCATTCGATGTTGGGGCTTCCTCTCTGGTAATGTTATATATCCTTGCCTGGGTCTGTCCTTGAGTAACTTGTGCTCTAGCCCCCCTCATACCACTACCAGTAGAGCCACTATCTCTGTTGCCCGTGCCTCTACCTCTGTCTCTACCTCTTCCAGCTCCCCTGCCACTACTGCCCTCACTGCTTTGGCTCTAGGTCCCGCTAGCAACACTTTCAACCCCGCCTATAGTCTGACTGGAACAATTCCTGGCTATGTGTCCTCTACCTCCACAGTGATTGAGTAGAACAGCTCGGAGAAAAAATTGGTCCTCGATCATAACTCGGTCCAGCTCCCCTTCCTGATCCAGTAGAAGGCGTAACAAATGAGCTACATTCGAATGAACCTCTGCTAAAGTCCGTGGATCCCCCGAACATCTGTCCACTACTTCCTCAAAAAATGGGACCACCACGTGTAAAACTCACACTTGCCGCTGAGAATGAGCGATCGGTTCCCCTCTTGGTCAACCTACTCGATTCCCCTATTGTATACGTTGATTTTCTCTTCTCTGCCCCCTTCTTCTTGTCCCCCATTACTGCTTCTTCCATCCGAACCGCTGATTCAACAAGAGTTTTAAAATTTGTGATTCTGACTGCGAGGCCTCTTCTGATCTCTGGTCGTAGCCCCTGTTCAAAACGGTAACAATGATCCTCCTGCGTCGCTATTGCTTTTGGTGCATACTTGGCTAATGCCGCAAAACAGAGTTCATATTCTGCCACCGTCTGTTCATCCCCTTGCACCAAATTTAGGAACTCCATCCTCTTCTTGTCTCGGTACATCTTGGGTCTGTATTTATCATCAAATTCTTTCTGAAACTCAGCCCATGTTATTTCTCTTGGTTCATAAACCCTCTTTACAGACCTCCACCAAATCGAGGCATTAACCACGAACAAAGAAACAACATACTTAAGTCGGTTCTCTGGAATGCAATTTACCAAGTTCATCACATCTTCGACTTTTTCCCACCAACTTTCAGCAATCTCTGGGTCTAGGGTACCTTCAAATTCTATAGCCCCCATATTCCTGATTCTTTCATAATTACGGTCAATTGTAGGGGCTACTGGTGCTGGCACTGGAGTGGATGCGTGCGCCTGTGCAAGTAACTGCGCTTGGGCTTGAAAAGCCATTTGAAATATCTGTGCATACTCTGGTGGTAATCCTGCCACTAAAGCACCACCGGGAGGAATAGGAGCCTCAACACCAACACCCTCTCGACCTACTTCCACCCCACCTGCACTTACAGGTGCCACTGAGCCCTCTACGGACTCGTATAACTCTTCCCTACTAGCTACTTGATCAGCACGTGCACCTTGAGAAGCCATCATATATTAAACAATTCGATTATTAGGGACACCTCACAATCGTTACCCTAGAAATGTAGACCTGCTCTGATACCACCCAATGTAGCAACCCCTACTCCCTACATCTAATTATCATTATTTCATCCTTACTTTAATCAGAACTCATTCTATAAGTAATTCTCTTTCAACCCGTAAAATAAATTTTAATTTATTAATATAATATTATATACCACAAAAGATAATATATACCACCAAAAGTTATATTTACCCTCGCTACATGTTCTTATGTACATAACCTCAAGGAAAATCATACCACAACTTTAAACACAAATCCCGATAAAAGACCAGAATATTTAACAACTCAACAATCAAAAACTCTGACTTCAGATGTCACAGCTGACCCACCTAATAAAGACGATGGCACCGCTTAAAGTCCAATGTGGCTAATCAGTGTGACCTATCTCCTGAAAATTACGTGGTAAGGAATGAGCTACCTACTCAATAAGTATAGTTAATTAGCCCCTATATATATGTATATATATACAGGCAATGATTCACGTACATACAGTCACATCAACAATAGTCATTCATCATATAGCAACCTCAGATATAAGCAGTAATGCATACTCACAACTATAAATGAATCCACGAGATAATATTCGACATTGTCGTTTATTAGTTAAGGGCCCCACTTACTCTAGCTGGAGTACATCACTCAATGGTTTCGCCGGCCATCATCATATCATATACAACACAGGATACCCGTTGTGTGATATCCCCACACTCGTTTACTTCAGCTGCGTAGCAATATAGCACAGTATATCACAACAAACATGGTACCCCCACACCACCCCAGTGTGTAGTTAACAGCAGAGGATATTCCCCGTTGCCCCGAAATACCCCGGTACCCTACGCGCCATGGTACCTAGCTTAAATCATATTTTTTTTTCATATCTCATTATCAATCACATTATCATCAATCACATTTTCATAAACCATTGACTGTGTTCCCAACTAGGTAAGCATCATCTTTTATTTCAACTCACAATCGTTATTCTATTCTTTATAATAATCACTTTCTCAATAACAGCTCCCAATTTGATCTCATTAACAATCAATTATATGATTATCACATAATCATATCTCGCATATCTCTACATTACCATCACATATCACATAGTAACAATTTCACCAATATTATGGTAATCTAACAAATAATCCACAACTAATTATATAAACAATCAATATACAAAAGCCACGCATAATAATATAAAGCCAAGTCCACGTTTGTATCCAAGAAAACCAATATATATAATATATACAATACTACACATATAGATATATATATAAATTCAATTAGCTATACTTACCGTAAATCCCAAATACTTCGATTTCTCAGGGACTGCTCCAACCTCTTCTTTTTTGTTCCCGCCTTTAATAAAAAATTTTACCGATAAATCAAATATTTAATACAATAAATAAAACTCTAAATAAA
>NW_011628149.1:68615-70239 GCF_000512975.1 Sesamum indicum | reverse complement strand
CCAAGAAAACCAATATATATAATATATACAATACTACACATATAGATATATATATAAATTCAATTAGCTATACTTACCGTAAATCCCAAATACTTCGATTCATGAGGGACTGCTCAACCCTCTACTTTGTCGTCACGTCCTATAATAAAATATTATACGTATAATCAATATATTTAATTTACCAAATAATTCATAAGAATTCACTTAATCAAAACCCTTATATATTTATAAGTATCATTTTTAATAACATTCGTAAATTATATTATCACTGAAACCTCATTTTCCTTCTTTAAAAACATAATATTTCTAAAATATAACTTTCGAAATATTTCTATGAATTTTCTTTCAAGTTATCGTCGCTCTACAATTTAATTAAGCAATAATACATAGAATTACATATTTGGTTAATCATTCCGATGGACTTGTATAAATTAGCTATAATAATAATTAAATCTAATAAATCTAATATTTTAATTACCCAACTATATTATTTTTATAGCAAATATGATATTTAATTCGAAACTAATTTAAATAGCCAAAATCATAAAACACTCCAATTAAGTAATTCACTGCTCACTAGAATCAACATTTAATAAATGAACTATTTAAATAATATAATTATTTAAATTATTAAAGATTAAAATCTAAAATCCGTACCTCTGTTTTCCGAATGTGTGAAATGTGATATTTAATTCGAAACTAATTTAAATAGCCAAAATCATAAAAAACTCCAATTAAGTAATTCACTGCTCACTAGAATCAACATTTAATAAATGAACTATTTAAATAATATAATTATTTAAATTATTAAAGATTAAAATCTAAAATCCGTACCTCTGTTTTCCGAATGTGTGTGTGCGTCAGTGTGTGTGTTAAATGTGAGAGTGTGTGTGTTAGTGTAAAACAATTAACATACATATATATATGTTTAATTGGTGAGGCAGTGGCAGCACATGCCACTGCCCACCCCCTTTTTTTTCTTTTTTTTTTAAATTTTTTTTTTAATAATGACTATTACGTCCTTCTTGATTTTCTTAATTTATATAATTTGCCCCCAAATATTATTACGAACTCCAATTTAATCCATTCAAGTTTTATTATATCCCAAATTCAATCTATAATGTGTGTGTGTTAGTGTAAAACAATTAACATACATATATATATGTTTAATTGGTGAGGCAGTGGCAGCACATGCCACTGCCCACCCCCTTTTTTTTCTTTTTTTTTTAAATTTTTTTTTTAATAATGACTATTACGTCCTTCTTGATTTTCTTAATTTATATAATTTGCCCCCAAATATTATTACGAACTCCAATTTAATCCATTCAAGTTTTATTATATCCCAAATTCAATCTATAATTTGTTGACTAATTAAATTTAAATTCCTAATAATTAGCAATTAGTCTTCCAATTACGTACAAAATTCTACAGACGTCACAAATACAATTACATAATCAATAGAAATAGAAAAGAAATTGAGAAAAAAAATTTTAATAATTAATAATTATTTAAAAATGTATAGTTCTTTGGTAACTGCGTACAAACAGATCACGCATGCCTTTCTTATTTAGCCCATTAATTGAATTTTGCTAGTAGAACTTACTATGTTTATCCATCTTCATCT
>NW_011628149.1:65171-68524 GCF_000512975.1 Sesamum indicum | reverse complement strand
CTTGGCCTGTTTATATATGTGCACAAGAGAATTACACATTTTTAAATAATTAATGAGTACAATAAGCATAACTTCATGATAATATTTTTGATGTGTAAGAATTAGTATATTCTTTTCAATTTACATATTAGTGTCAATAATCATAAAATTTAGACTAATACTTCTTAGTAATTTGTTCAGATCATATTTAGCGGTACGCCTCCTGTACCACGTGATCGTGGTCGTGGCCCGCCACTTCTACCAGTTTTGTGGGATGCTTCCTAAGTTGGGAAGTAGTTTTTCAACCACCCACACCACCTGGCACAGCCGCACCGTCCCCCACCTCGCAAACTCCAGATGGGGCTAGAGCATCTAGAGCTACACCGACAGCTGATCAGACGATATAGCAGTCTGTCACCATGCGGCTGCTCCACCACTAGCATCAGTCCCCCCACCATCAGCGCGCCCAGTACATCAGCCTCGATGACGCGAGGTAAATTTGTTTATCAATTGTTTTTAGTATTATATTATAATGAAAATGTCTAATATAGCATGTAACTTTAATCTAACCGCCACTTTCACGAGCGCATCAATGCAGTCATGACGGGGACATTTTCCCCACCTGTCGTCATGTTTGAGGTAGGTTCCGCCAGAGTACCAACATTTATAGTTTCAAAGCATGAAGGCAATCAATTTTACATTGATTTGTTTTTATCTAATAATTTAATTATCAAATGAATTTTACTAATGTTTGATTTAATTTTATTATAGTAGATGACCTACTGGTGGGACTGTGACGATGAGTCAATGTTCTTGGTCTTCCACATGTCGGCCGATAAGTAAATTCAGAAGATATTATCTATCGCCATGTCCAGCCTGGTCAGGCCACTCTGGCTGGCCAACAAGGTCTGGACCAGCTCCAGACGTACTGGGCCAATGTGGACTTCCAACGGGAGTCTTCAAAGACTAAGACGAATCGTGCGGCGAACTCTAGGTGTCCTCAATTGTGTATTGGGGGGGGGGGCTTCCTGTATTAGCGCACAAGAGGAAGTTGGTAAGTAAATAATAGTATTTTAAATGCTTTACCATTATTTTATAAATAAGATGCTAAATGTTTTTTCTTCTATAGGAAGCAAAGGTCGGTCGCCCCCCAAGCAGATGGAATTATTGGAGATGTGACACAAGAAAAAAGTGGACGGCAGCTGGAGCGGGCCGAGGGCGTTGGAGGTGGCGGTAAGTAGGTAGAGTATTAATATTATTTTTTAAAAAAATTAATTCTTGCTTAAATGTGTTTATAATTTTATTTATTTTGCAAGAGACGCTCTAAAAGCTGCTAGAGGATAGTCAACCTTAGAGGGTTCGATATTCTAGAAGCTGCTTTATTTTTTGTAATATCCAACCCTCCAGTCTTTGTTATTCTTTTAGCTTTTTTAAGGGTCTATTATACATATGTGTGTGTATATATATAGGGATTAATGGATTCAAAAGTGTCAATTAATTTTTATTTTCAAAATATTTGAAAGTGATATGTTCTGTGGTGGCAAAGAACCAAATAAGTTGGTGCAAAAAATTCTTACGCACATTAGTATATCTGTATAATTTTAATATAATTGCAATTCAATTTCAAACTTAAATTACTAGACTCCAGTTCATCAACGAAATCCAGTCCTCAAAGTATAATAATCACTATAATTATGAATCAAGTAAGTGACATTAGTCTATACTTATCTTTATATACCAAACCATTAATTATATTTTTCAGATTAAAACACACCTACCACATATATTTCTTTCAGAAATTAACAGGAAAATATTATGAGAAAAAGACAGAACGTAACTTTCGAGGCTTCTGCTATCCCTTTTCGAGCTTTGTTGTTTGAAACACTCACATATACACACACAACATTTACTCACACTCTTTTACTCAACCACTCACACTTCATATTCGCTCACGCCTTTTCTCCCTGAGCACACTCACTGCCAAACACTGTTCAAGTCCATAAAGTACTATGCTCAGAGAGCCCTAGGAACGTTACATCTGATTCCTTCGTTAGCCAAGAAATGGCGGAAAACTCCATAACTGTAAGATGAATTCTATACGGGCAACTCAATTATTCCTTTTCTCAAGCATTTGATTCTTTCTTTTTCCTACTTTAATTCTTTTTTTTGAATGATTTGTTAATTCTTCGTCGTTCTATAATTTGCCAACAAAATTCTTCAAGAACATACACTAAAGATTTTGGCTACATTATTTCATCCGACCCAAATTCAAATTCATCTTGTGAAGATTCCGGTGATGTGCTATCGTCAGATGCCATCTCTTGTGCTCTGCCAGCAAGATTAATGGAGCCTCAGGTACAGATTTTTAATTATTTTTCTTTTTGTCTGCAATTTGTTTTTAATTAATTGCTTTTCTTGTCAATGTTTAAAAAAATAAATATTTAATTTTTGAATATATTAAGAAATTTTTTTTCATAATTAGGGTTCAACAAGAAATTCAACTTTGTTATTTGATAAATGTTTTAAAATAAAGTCATATGGAACCCATTCTTGAGGCTATAGATATCATGCTCAAGAAAGCTTGTATTTTTCTTTTTTACCTTATTTTTTGATATATTTTCTTATCATGACCAGTAGCTGAAGTGACTAAACTCATATTTGAAAACACTAATTTTGATGCTTTTATTTAAATAAATAAGTCATAAATTAAACATTCACAAGTCTGATGGAAGTGGCTTAACCATGACATTATCCAGGTTTGAAAATCGAGGACAATCCTTCGATTTTTCAGCCAATTTAATTCTTTGCATTCCATATAATGAAATAAATCTCAAAAAATGAATTGGAAATCGTTTCTAAGAAATGAATTCTAAACGCAGAGTAGAAAGAATAAGTAGATTATTCCAATATTTTTTTGTATTAAGACTTGATCTTTTAGTCATTCAATTCTCCCACTATTTCAACAAACACCACTCTCGAGTGGGGTTTTGGTACATCCCATCCTAGTGGGCTTTCAATTTAATTGAGCTCAACTTCTATTTAATCTAATTAAATACTTATACCCAAATTATCCTTCTTCTTTAATAAGATCCAACTTATTAAATTATAAGGACAAACCAAATATATATTAATGCCATTAATTTATTCTTGCGCCTTTTTTTGTTCAATGGATCCCTCTTTGTAAGTAATCAAATTATTTATGGAATTAATTCCAAATTAATTCTATGCTCATTTTCAATGATTTGTGTGTGATTCTATATATCTTGTTTAGATAATTAAGAATGTTTCTAAATATATTCTATTATCTACAAGGTATATTTCTCTTTATTCCAAATAAAAAGATCCCCAAAAATGGCTAGAATTGAACTTTTCAA
>NW_011628149.1:53189-64274 GCF_000512975.1 Sesamum indicum | reverse complement strand
TATTTAAGTTTGGCTTAAATCTTAAATTGTTACAAATGGCAATTAATTGGTATTCATGTCAATTTGTTTTGTCACTAATTAAATTTTATTGCATATAAATATGCTAGCAAACATTCAAAATACTACATAGGCATATGAAAGAAAACTATGTTGGTAAAGTAAATTAATTAAATTAACTTCAAGTTAGTTATATTTTAATCACAATATCTACACTATGATATCAAAGAAATTATTATGGATCAATTAAATAAATGAAGAAACTTTAAACTTCTTGATCAAGCCATTATCTGAGAATTATTATTTTTTTTATTAAGTCCAGATCTCTCTTTTTTTTTAAGAGAATCCAAGACTTTATATATAGATAACATTAGTGGCACTTGCATGCAAAAGGTAGGAGCCACGTTGCTGCTCATCCTCATCATCACATTTTCTTTTATATTTTTTGTTGAAATTCCATTTTAATTACTGAGTTTTTCACTTACATATAATTGAACCCTGAGCATTTGATAAAACTTCAATTTGGTCCCTTGAAATTTTATTATGTTTAAACATTGGTACCTTAAAATTGTGATATAATTTAGTTGTACCCAATAATTTGTTTCCTAGCAGACTTAAGACGTACTAATTCTTCAAACAAAATAATCGAGTTCCATATAATCTTTTTTTTTGTTTGTTTTTTTTGAAATTAACTTAGATAAACTTTTTGTTAATAATTATCAAACAAGGAATATATTTAAAAGAATAGGTTGTATACGTAATAATAAATTATTTGTTAAAGATAATACATAATATTTAATATAATAGATACAAGATATCGCAAAAACACTTTCGATAGTTTTAAATTATGGCTAATATTTTGACCTTGCTTACTCAAACAAAAGCTTATAGTAGTTGTATAATTGTGCTATTAATTATTTACTATAGTTTTTCACTTTTGGATATGGTAATTAGCCATGACTAAGAATCATATCTTGTAGTGGGGTTGACTAAATTTTATAATGATTAATAACATCCTAGGAATTAATTATGTGTCCTTTCTCTTGTACTATGGGGAAAAGCGTTAACTTTTGTATCGACCATACTTATATGATCTCAACGTATTGACACGTAGCAGTATCATCTTCAATCCTAATTCATATTTTTGCATTTTAGGAGTCGAAAAGGTTTAGCATGCATTTTCATATTTGGAGGGGTCTAATATTTAATGAGTAAAATTTATTTACACGAGTTATGTCATTAATGTGGTTTTTATACCTAAATACACGTTGGTACTGGAGTTTCAGCATTAAAATCACGTTGACACCCAATTAATATTTTTTATTCAAATTGGTATGTATGATAGGGTTTGACTTGAATGCTTCGGATATTTTCAATCCTTCTAGGATTTTCATGTAGATATCTACATTCAATGACCCACACAGTTATATAATTAGTACATCCATGAGCTGCATTTGCAATTGTTCAATTACTAATAAATTGATTAAAAACTTTAAGTGTGGTTGCATCCACTAAAGGTGAATATGTTTCAATATAATTAATTATTGTCTTTTGAGTGAAGCCTTAGGCCACAAGTCTAGCTTTGTACCTTACAACTTCATTTCGTTCACTTATCTTTAGTAAAAACACCCACTTATAGCTAACTGGCTTGAACACCTTTTGATGTTGGAGTTATAAGTCCGAATACTTCTCGCTTATTTCCACTTTTTTTTCAATCATTTAAGTGTTAACATTCCTCCATACTTTGAGGATCATTTTCATTTTCATCCATCATTTCGATGGCTACAAAATAGGCAAAAATTTCAATCATTTCAATTTCTATTCGAGGGTAAATTGCATTTTTAGCACCATAAGTGGACCTGTTTTCAATTTCAGCCCCATACTATAGATGATTCGGACGTTGCATCTTATATGTGTTTCTTTCGAATTTCAAAGCACAAAAGGGACAACGGTGGATGCGTTTTTTGTTAGGTGGGTGCCAATTAGGAGGAAAAATGTACCAATAAAGAAAAATATGGTGGAAAAGGTTTATTTCTTCCTCTTCCTCATACAAATAGCTGATTCGTTTTCTTTTCTCTTCCATTTTGTAGGAAAAACATGTAAAACACGACTACAAGTGGAGAAGTTTTTTGTCACTATAGTAGGGTTCCAAGTTTAGAATCTTAGGGACCGATGATGTGTGACAAAAAAAGCACACTAACTTCTTTTTTTCTGACACCAAAGAAATCTCCTCTCTGTGTTGTCGTCAGTCCATAGGGTTCTCAAACTTGCAATCCTTCCACAATGACAAAGAAATTCTCCATTTGCAGCCGTGTTTTAAAACTTATTTCCTACTAAATGGAAGAGAGAAGAAAACAAAATAGCTATTTATATGAGGAAGAAGAATAAATAAACCTTTTCCACCAAATTTTCATAAATCATTACATTTTTCCTCCAAATTTGCACCCACTTAACAGAAAAATCAAAAGCTGTTAGCTACTTAATGGTTCCCCCTCTTATGTCGCGAAATTGGAAACAAAAATGCATATATGGGCTGCAATGTGCAAATCATCTACAGTATGGGACCAAAATTAAAAATAGGTCCATTTATGGGATAACAAATGCCATATACCTCTTTTCCGTACCAACCTAAACTTTTGTGAGCATAATTAGTAGACATCTCTTAACTATCCTCGAGATCTTGATCATTACATTTAGAGTCTTTGGATAAATCGGTCCAACAATTTTATCCTTACAGACATTACTTGTGGTCACATTAGCGTTGTGATTAGTTGAGACGACATGCTCCTTTCTCTTTCAAGGATTTGCTTCTTTAGCCAAGTGTTCTACCACGATTTGTGATTTGCTAGAATATAATGTGTAACCTTGTTACGGAGCATTCAATAAAATTACTAACTTCTGAAATAATATTCACTATTTTTCTAGTCATTAATAAGTTTGAGAAAAACTCTTGTTTCTTAGAATGGTTTGTGTAATGGCACATCAACAACACAATGCTCCTTGTCATTGAGAATTTCATGGCTTCATCCATTCAATATAACTGAAATCGACATATAATAAGGAAGGAAAAACTTCATTCATAAAAAAATAAAAGACATTACAATATTTAAAAAAAAATACGCTATTGATTAAAGTAAACATACCTTAATAATGCAAACATTCTAATAACATATGAGATAATCTCAAAATATCTAATCAGCAAGCTTTGTTGAAATCCTCAGGAATGTCACCAAACTTTAAGGGAAGCTCAGGAAGACCTTTTTCATCATTTTCAATGGACTAAAAAAATCTGAGATTCCAGCCTCAACAAAATTAGTTTCAACTTCTTTAACCTTTGCTTTATATTGGTAGGCTCATTACATCAACTACTCCTCATGTTGTTTGAATGGATCTCTTAGTTGTTGAGGGTTGCCCAAAAGCGGTATATAAGGGCTGACGCCTGCCTAGTGCCGGAAGGTGAAGGAAGTTGGTGACCTAATGACTGGGGAGCCGGCGACCGAAGCCCCGGTGAACGGCGGCCGTAACTATAGCGGTCCTAAGGTAGTGAAATTCCTTGTTGGGCAAGTTCTGAGCCACACAAAAGGCGTAACGATCTGGGCATTGTCTCGAAGAGAGGATCGGTGAAATAAACATATCTATTGAGATGCGGACTACCTGCACCTGGACAGAAAGACCCTATGAATCGTGACTGTTCCCTGGGATTGGGTTTGGGCCTTTCCTGCACAGCTTAGGTGGAAGGTGAAGAAGGGCCTCCTTCCGTGGAGGCCCGAGCCATCAGTGAGATACCACTCTGGAAGAGCTAGAATTCTAACCTTGTGTCAGGGCCTACGGGCCAAGGGACAGTCTCAGGTAGACAATTTCTATGAGGCATAGGCCTCCCAAAAGGTAACGGAGGCGTGCAGGGGTTTCCTCGGGCCGGACGGAGATTGACCCTCGAGTGCAAAGGCAGAAGGGAGCTTGATTTAATGTTGTGCCATACTACAGGTACGGGACCAATGTCCAGACATTCCAAATCTATGGCGAAGCTCTCCATTTAGAGTTTTCTCTTGTTCATTCTTTGCCTTGTTCCCATTGTTCTTCTGAATGTTGGAATTAATCCTTACATTATGATGATGTCCACGACATTCCAAATCTATGGCGAAGCTCTCCATTTAGAGTTTTCTCTTGTTCATTCTTTGCCTTGTTCCCATTGTTCTTCTGAATGTTGGAATTAATCCTTACATTATGATGATGTCCACGACTATTACCACGATCACGACTATGACCTCCATGACTAAGACCACATCTATGAGAATGCTGCATGGTGAGCCATGGTATCGACCATGCTCCTTTTATGAAGAAGTAGCATTTACTTCAAGAAATATTGCTGAATTTTCAGGAAGTAGTTTGGAACTAATGGGTCAAGTGTGATTATTATTCAACAAAAGGCTGATTATTTTCTTTCTCAACAAGTAGGCATGAAATCAACTCTAAATAGGCTTTGAACCCACGTTTCCTTTATTGCTTCTAGAGTACAAGGTTGGATACATCAAAAGTAGAAAATATTTTTTCTAACATTTGTTCATTGTCACATCATCTCCACATAATCTCAGTTTTGATACAATTTGAAACATCTCATAATTATATTCAGCAATTGACTTAAAATCTTTCAATCGCAATTGTATCCACCCATATATCGCACGTGGTAATATTATATTTTTTTATGTTTAAAATCGATCCTTTTAACTCTTCTAGAGTTAAAAAGGACTTTTCACACTTAAATATTGAGACTTCAGTCTTCATGGAGATGATGACAAAGCAAAATTATCTCTTTAGCACAGTCTTGCTCGGAAGCATTAGTATTTTATTTTATTGTTTCCCCCAATTTGCTACTTGAGAAATGCAATTCGGCATCAAGACCCACAATAGATAGTTTGTTTCAAGAAAATCAAGAGTACTGAAATCCAATTTTGTGAGATTGGCCATTAAGCTAAAAATGACATAAAATTATTACTAGCAATAAGGAACATATAAGTTACCATGCAATTAAATTGTATTATTATGACATGCATACATAGAATTAAATATATTTAAGTTTGGCTTAAATCTTAAATTTGTTACAAATGGCAATTAATTGGTATTCATGTCAATTTGTTTTCTCACTAATTAAATTTTTATGCATATAAATATGCTAGCAAACATTCAAAATACTACATAGGCATATGAAAGAAAACTATGTTGGTAAAGTAAATTAATTAAATTAACTTCAAGTTAGTTATATTTTAATCACAATATCTACACTATGATATCAAAGAAATTATTATAGATCAATTAAATAAATGAAGAAACTTTAAGCTTCTTGATCAAGCCATTATCTCAAAATACTTCAGGTGGTGAGAAAATCAAATATTATACTTATCATCATCTCAAGGATAAAATCAAAAATAATTGGTATAAAATAGTTTACCTACCACTGGAGGTCATGTAAACTTCAGGGGATTAAATCAAGAATCGTGCGCCTACTTTTGGAGACAATATCAATTATAATAGAACTTTTTATTTATATATGTTCACTTCAGGAGACATTGAAATGTATAAAACACGATTATTAATATGTCATTATTAAATAATCAAGAATAAAAGCAACTAAGATATTGTAGAGGTAAATCAATAAAGAATAAATATTACAGGGCAAAATCGTGTTTTGGTAACTTTAAAAAATATCAGTTTTGTTTTTGATACCACAAATTTTGCAAGTTCGAGTTTTGGTACCATTAAACCAAAATATAAGCAATTTTGGTACCAACTTAACGGCAGAGCCCATGTGCCGTGCACATGGGCCTTAACGGTCGTCAACCCCATAATTTTGGTTGAAAAAGTCACATGAGTTTGAGAAAAAGGAGGAAAAATTGATCTTTCAACATTCCATAGTGTTTTGGTACCAATAAACCTAAAATAAGCCTTTTTTAGGTTTATTTTTAGGTTTCATGGTACCAAAACACTATGGAATATTGGAAGACCAATTTTTCCTCCTTTTTCTCAAACTCAAGTGACTTTTCCCACCAAAATTGTGGGGTTGAAGTGTGACACCCCAAAAGTTATAATATATAATTGGGAGGTTAATTGGTAAATTTTTATGAAACTTAGTTAATTAGTAAATAAATTATGTTCCATAATTGGAATATAATAAAACTTGAATGGGTTAAATTGATCGTGATAATATTTGAGAGCAAATTATAATAATTAAGAAATTAGAAAGGAAGTAATTGGTATTTTGAGAAAAGTTTAGTTAAATAAATAAAATAATAATAATATTATATATATATGTAAATAATATATATATATTAAGTAAGTAATATAATATATATATACATATATATATATATATATGAATGAGAGAGAGAGAGTTGAGAGTAGGCTTGGTGGGCCACCACCCCCACCGCCTCACTCTCTTCTCTCTTCTTTTGTACACACAATTTACTTACACATTTCAATTGTGAATTTGCAATTCTCCCTGCGGAAAAAAAAAAGAGAAACCGAGGTACGAAAATACAATTTTAATTTTAATTAATTTATATACACACAATTTACATACACATTTCAATTGTGAATTTGCAATTCTCCCCGCGGAAAAAAAATAGAGAAACCGAAGTACGAAAATGAAATTTTAATTTTTGATAATTTATATAATTATATTATTTAATTAGTCCGTTTATTAAATATTGTTTATATTTAGCGATGCACTATTTAACTGAAATATTTTATGAGTTTGACTATTTAATGTAGTGTCGAATTAAATATCAAACCGGATATAAAAATGATATCGTTGGTATTCCGATGATATTAATAGAAAATTCATAGAAATATTCCAAAAATTATATTTAATGAATGGTACATTAATAAAGAGAAAAAATAAAGATTTGTATGTTGATAGAAATGAAATATTAAAAAATTATTAAAAATTGTACGAATAACAATAGTATTATATTTAAAAGAAATTATGCTATTCTCGATATATTAACCGTATGTGGTATAACTCATTATAGAATACGGGGGAAAAGTGAAAAGACCGAACCACTACCTATTGGATAGATAAAAGCGTTATAAGGTCGAGGTAAATAAATAATTAGTATTATCTATATATGTCCCCTTTATTTGTGGTTTTACTGTTATATGAATTTGTGGTTCATGCTGACATCCATTTATCTGAAAGTATATGAGTGATGGATGATTTAATTTGATTGACGGTATTGTGTACGTGGAATGAGGAAATACGTTGAAATATTATGTTTGTTGTTTGATGTGTTGTGCATGTCTGAAAATGAGAATATGTTGATATATTATTTTATGTTACTAGTTGCTTACAAGAATGATGATATGTGGAAAGGAGGGAGTGGTGGAAATTGAATATAATTGTGGTGTGAATACCCCTTAATGTGTTGAAAAGCCTATAAGGCGAAAATATGTTATGAAAAGAGCGATGCTGCGATATGAAAAAGAAGTGATATGAAAAGAGCTATGTGCGAAATGAAACAGCTATGTGCAATATGAAAGAGCTATGTGCGAAATAAGATTGATGAGCCAGCTGTCAAGGGGATTCACTTAAATTTATATAACAGTGAGATTGAGTTGACGGAAAAAACACAATATCACCTTCTGGTAAGCAAACTAGGAAAAAGAAAGTTTAAATGATTATCTTATTGTGAGATAGCTATGTGATGTACCACAGCTGATTATGTTGGAATTAAATTGACTGTATTCCATGCATGTTCCCTACTTATCTTGTTTGGGCTGTGTTTGACATCCATATATAGATAGAGCTGGTTATTTACTTACTGAGGACTCATCCTATTGCTGACATTTTCTTTCAAGAGTAGACTTTGAGATGTTTGACGATTGAAGGCTAGGTCTACGTGTTATACTCAAGCAGGTCGGGCCATTATGCAATTTTCTCCTCTTTGTCAGTTAGAGTACAAATCACATTTTGATTGTATAGGGAGAACGTAAGAATGGAGATTACCTGTAATGAATTACTTGTGGTGTTTGATGTGCATATATGATGTTGTAGGTTGATTACGGTTGTTATGACGTTCGGGTTACGTGTACATATTGATTAAATTATTATGTGTATTTATATATATAAACACAGGGATTACTACAAGTATGACGTTTAGTGTAGAGATAGCCCTTGTTGCGAAGGGGGTGCTACATGACGGTTGTTAAGGCCCATGTGCACAGCACATGGGCTTTGCCATTAAGTTGGTACAAAAAATGCATATTTTTTGGTTTAATAGTATCAAAACCTGAACTGGCAAAATTGTGATACATAAAACAAAGCTGACCTTTTGATGGTACCGAAATACGATTTTCCCAATATTATACATAGAAAAATTTAACATTCTACCTTGATTGAGCGTAAAGTCGTGTTGATAACATGTTATGGTGGATGTCGAGGCCACAAAAAATAATTCCTACGACACTTGTGAAAGTAGAAGTAGGGTCGATTCCGTAGGGACTAGTTATCAATTGATTTCTTTAAGAAAAAGAAAATAATGGGGGGAGATGTTTGATGATAGAGAAGAATAATAACAAACTAAAGTATGACGTTTAGTGTAGAGATAGCCCTTGTTGCGAAGGGGGTGCTACATGACGGTTGTTAAGGCCCATGTGCACAGCACATGGGCTTTGCCATTAAGTTGGTACAAAAAATGCATATTTTTTGGTTTAATAGTATCAAAACCTGAACTGGCAAAATTGTGATACATAAAACAAAGCTGACCTTTTGATGGTACCGAAATACGATTTTCCCAATATTATACATAGAAAAATTTAACGTTCTACCTTGATTGAGCGTAAATTCGTGTTGATAACGTGTTATGGTGGATGTCGAGGCCACAAAAAATAATTCCTACGACACTTGTGAAAGTAGAAGTAGGGTCGATTCCGTAGGGACTAGTTATCAATTGATTTCTTTAAGAAAAAGAAAATAATGGGGGGAGATGTTTGATGATAGAGAAGAATAATAACAAACTAAAATAAACTAGAAAATAGTTAAAATTTACCTGGTGAGAATATGGGAGAACGCTTTTCCGGTTAAGATCAGGATCATGCTTGATTCTTATGAGTTGATCATTGATGCAAAAGTAACACTTGTATAAACAAATAAATTAGTTATGGTTGTTGGTACGACCTAACAACCTTACCTTTCTTTACCTTTTCGTCAGCCAAGGTACGACCGTTGGCTAGATCCCTAATGAACAGACAACCCTGGTAACGTCCACAAGATATAATCTATTAACAACATTAAGAATTAGAAAGGCCTGATTCTAATTAATAAATTCCTACGAGAATAATTCGTTTAAACCAAATCATACATTCCCCATAACATAACAAACTACTTTGACATTGAACTAAACAAATAATTACACGAATTTTGTAAGTCCAATTAGCTAAGCAATCCTTCTTAATAATGAACAACGAGCCGAATTATTCATAAATCAGACGTGTGTAATAAAAACACAGAGAATAGCATGAATATTAATTTAACAAGTGTAAAAAGAGCAGATTAGATCTCACAACATATTATGAATCAAGCAATTACCATAACCTTAACCATAAAATAAAAAATTTAGCTGGACATGTTAATGGAAGAACACACTAAGAAGTGGAATTCCATTAACTCCGGCAATAAATTAAAACTAAAAAGGAGAGTATGACAGTGAAGTAAGATAATGAAAATAAAGTATTTTATTCAATTCTAACTTGTGGTACAAATGAAGGGATCCCCCTATTTATAATAAAAGTCTCCTACGAATTTAGACGTAGGGGGAGAATAAGTACATGATTAGTTCTATAAAAGTAAATAAATCATAAATAATATATTCAAAGGAGTCCTTTCCAAATTTGTGCACATCATTCCTTCTTTTCTCTTGCAGAAATCACGCATTTTCTTTCTTCATCCGTGTTGACCAAATCACTAAGCGTGGGCACGTTTAGTCAACCCTGCAAATTGCCTTGAAATCTCCTTTTTCCTTCTTGATGTCCTCAATATCCATTTTTGCCTTGATTATCGCCATCTTCATATCATATTATCACTTTCAGCTGAATAAGCAATAAATTCACAAGATTAAGAGTATTTTGGCTCAAAAAGGATAATTAAAATACTATAAAATCATGACCATTTGCGTAGTTATCATGTTAGAAACTCATAAAAACTCTAAGTTTCTTAGGTTATTACTCCTAATAGTATATAAGAAAGCAATATACACGTATTCTCTGCAAATCTCTTTTCTTATAATTCTTCCAAAAAAATATTTACAAATGAATTACGTAGTGGTATTTATAAACGACCAAAATTATTCTTACAAGCTATACTATTAAAGAATATAATTACAAAATATCATGGGGGATACAAAAGGTTATAAGCATTAGGCAAACTACATTTTTCCATCCAAACTATGCCCGTTTTTACTTTTGCCATTGAATTTTTTTTTTGTATCAACTTACCATTTCGACTTTGCAAAAATTTGCACTTTGCTATATATGATCGTCTTTTTCTTGATTTTTTGCCTGGAAAAACATCAAATATTGTGCATATGTGAAAAATATCATATTACATTAAACACCACAACTGCACTGCATGTGATGTTTTTTTTCATAAAAAAATTGGTTGAAAAATAGTTATAAATGACTAAATGTAAAATTTTGTAAAGTTGAAATGGTAACTTGACACAAAAAATTAAATACCAATATATAAAAATAGTCATAATTCGAATGATAAAATATAATTAACCCTAAACATTATGAGATAATACTAAGAAATGTATGCATTCATATTACATATACAATAGAAGATGATTTCATTGAAGATAAATTATTACAATTATATCTCTTCGGCTTGTTTTGTTTTATTTAGTAGTACTTTTAATTTTATAAAAAAGGGTCATTAATTTTTTAACCATTTTTATGAAAAAAAAGTTATTAATTAAAAGAAGTAATTTGATCATTTTGGATTAAAAACAATCTAACTAAAAGGAACTACAAAAAAATCAACAATTCAACAATACGTAATTTACTGAATTTTAAATTAATTATGTTAAATATAGTTTC
>NW_011628149.1:47397-52990 GCF_000512975.1 Sesamum indicum | reverse complement strand
AAGAATGATGATATATGCATCTTTCTCTCTACTTCGTTATGTCTTTTAATTTCTTTCTTATCAAAGGCTTGTCAACTGTGGCCCTTTCAGGAAGACTTTCATTGGGTGGAGAATCATATTCTCATTTTTCGATATTGAAGAACTCCCACTAAATACATACCTTCTCGATCCATTCAAAAGGTGATCAGTTTGGTTCACCAATTTGAGTCTAATTCTTTGAACCCATCAAATGGAATTAGACTTGTGAACCCCATTCTGAATTTGTGTGTTTTGGTGACTTACAAATATCACACTAGATCCAATTCAATGTGCAACTAATAAGCTCATTTTGACCTACAAAAAGCTTTTGTGGTCTTTCTCATTCTCAGAAAAGGTTTTGAAAGCTAATGGATCCAAATCACCTATTTCTAATGCTCTTTGAGTCCATCACTCTTTCTCATCCTCAACTAGAAGAGATTGTCCAACCAGAACGATAAGTTTCATTCTTGATTATGCATAATCCAATTATGAATATAAATTTTATATTTCACCCAATAGACATTTCTCATTTAATGTTACAGAAAAGACTTATCGACCAATATACGTAGTCAAAATTGTCCAACAATAATTGAAATCACTATTTCGACCATGCTAGGTTACATAAACGCTATATGAACATGATCACCACTAAGCCTAACTAAGTCCCTACTCATTACAATAATAGCCCCTTTATCGCTAAGCCTTAGGACCTTCTTGTTTCAATTTTTCTATTCCTCATCATCACATGCAAACCATTCACAGATTATGAATTCAGTGGTATCCAATACCATGAGTAGAATGGTGATTATGTTAATACTCAATTAAAGATTTTACCTTCATCAGAGAGGAGCTCAGGACACTCCCTCTTCCAATGGCCCTTATCTCAACAATAAATGAAAACATCATTTGGTATCCTTGACTGACGAACAATCTTTCTTTTTCCTTTTCCCCCACCTAACAGCGTAACAAGATCACTTGAAGTGCTAGAAGCAGTAGAAGAAGTCTCATCACTCTTTCTCTCCCCCATTTGGCACCCTTGCCCTTTGCTTTACAGATCGAAGCCTCTTCCACTAGTACTGGCTGATGCAGATTTTTCAACCGTTGTCTTGTACTGGACCAACATATTAATTAACTCATGAAGGTTTTTCTCAAATCCCATTCATTTTCTACTTGATAATAAATTGATCGAAAAAGGGTTGTAGTGATTGTAAGATCACGTTCATTCTCGAAATCAGCCTGGAGGTCTTTCAGCTTTTCTACTAGGGATAGTATCATCACTCGATGCTCTCATACGGACAATCCCTCAACTATTCTAGCACCTAAGAATTCCTTCATACATTATCGCATAATGTTCATTTTGCGGTGCATTATTGACTATACATCTTTGTACCTCTCGTACTATTTTTGGATCTTGTTACTCATCATATCCAGTACGATATTGCGAACTTTCCAGTTGTCCTCATGCCACTGAGTAAATTTCTTGAGCGTCAAATGTTTTCCTAGCAAGAACCCTTCTGGCAAAGTACGAGGTAGGCTTATCCAGAACATATGTTTAGTTCTTGAAATCTTGGATTATCCTCAGATTTCTTAGCCAATTTGAATAGTTTGTTCCATCAAATTTATTATCCTCAAGTAGATTCTTAGACATCTACAATAAATACAAAAATTACTAGATTATTATAAAATGATATTCAAGTTAAGGATTTGGACTTCAGTTATTAAACCTCCCACTATTTCTATAAAAACCATCACTCTCAAATGGGTTTTTGGAAAACCTTTACTTAGTGGGCTTATGGTCCACAAGCAAAATTCTCGATGTTTATTTCCATTTTTGGGTCTAAAATTTTAACTTGGTCCAACCAAGTGAGGATTTTTTGTTATTTATATGACCGAGACCTCATCACATTTAATATTTTTCATGCATAATATTCTAATTATTAAAAATATTAATTAAAATGCATGAATCGCAAAAATAAAAGTCTACCACGCCACTGTTGGATAATCAAAAGCCGCCTATGTGATCTACTAAGCTCATAGTAGATCTATGGTCAGTCTAGGGTAGGCCCATTGACATACTATGGGCTTTGTAATCTCACTTTATTTCTTCATCTCCTTCTTGGGCTCCGTCCTTTGGACCTCTTCTCTATGTGCCAACCCATGGCTCCTCCATAGGCCTCTATTGTCTAAGCTAGTTTTTTCAATTGTTACAAAAAATAAAACTAAATCTCCCTAACCTACTACACTTATTACAACCAAAAACAAACCCCAAAAAGAAGTAGCGGAAAGTATATAAATAGGGAGAAACATACCTTAAATAATTAGGGTACAAACAGATAGATAAGAAAATAAGTGGCACGCATGCCATAACCCAACAGAAAATAAACCATCCAATGGGTTTTGTGATCATCCATGTTAATCAAATTAACAAAAAAACACATTTATTTTAAACAAAAACATGCACAAAAAATATAACGCAAACCATGCATTATAATAATAATATCCAATGTCATATATTAATCACATATCCAATCCAAGGGTTTTTCTATTAAAAATAATGCAACTTATTTATGGACATGAGTGCAATCGATACAAAAAATTAATTCTTGTTGGAGAACCCATTCAAATTAATTTTAGTAATTTAACTTTAGAAAATACCACATCTCAACCAAAAATTAAATTCCCCAAAATTTACTTTTTCAAAAAAATATGAAGAAAATTCAGAAAAAATAAAAATTTTGAAAAAACATAAAGCAAACAAGAGCAAACAATGCGCGCACACCGTCGTGGATCTGTTTCTAGTGCACGCCCACGCGTGCCAGCGCAGACATGCATGCGCTCTTCCTAGCACATCTACTGCCATTTTTTTTATTTTTTCGAAACTTTTTGGTTTTTTTCTACTTTTCCAAGAATCAATTATATGTACCCTTAATCTTTCCCCCGACCTTCGGTGTAAAAATAAAACAAAGAAGGCCAATAATTCGGAGAAAAAATAAATAAGAGGGACAAAAATCCACATTATGTTCGACTACAAGCGTTAATTCCTCATTTTGTACCGTTCACTGTGAGATCTCGATTTAGAGACTCTTCAAAGACTAACGCACCACCACTAAAGGATGTGGAGATTTTGTACTAGCAAAAACTCATCACATGTGCAAAGAATCAACAACGTTATTGTTTAACATTTGATCCTTTATTCCTCTTTGGATCTCTACGATGTTAAGAGGATTTTTGGAGAGAAAATAGGAGTGAAATTTTATGGATATGTTTTTGCTGCAGCTGCTGGTCGGCTGTGAGTATTTTAAAAACTTTATATGTGACCTAGTCACAAGATACCAAGGAGCTTTAACCTAGAAAGATTTCTTCAACCATCTAACACCTCTATGCCACACCACACCCAAGAAGGAGTTTTGACTCTTTAACCTAGCCATGGTCTCACAAAGGACTTGGGCTTGCATTTTAACGGACCGAGCTTGATTAATTAAAACTAAATCAAGCCCACATCTAATGGACTTTAAATCAAACCAATTTTAATTTATAAATCCAATATTAAAATATACTTTGATCCAATTAAAGGATCCAAGCCTTCTATTTTCTCGCTTTTAACTTATAAATCCAATTCATATATCCAACCAAGCCCAGTAAAATTAATCCAATTAATCCATCAAATGAATTGGTCTAAATAAATGATCCAATCATTCATTCTATCCAAGATTTAATTTAATTCAATTAAATTAATCCGACTCTCTGAAATTAATTTCATCCCATTATAGTAGTAGGGTGTGACTTTTTAAGTTCACCCTCAGCTAGACTTGGGCATGTGTGACAAATAAAATTAATTAAATCTAATTTAATTAATTATTCTGAATTATCCCATAATCAGAAATAGCTCATTACCATGGGTGGTCGTGTAACAACGGTTCATGGTACTAAAAACTAGGTGAATATCAGCGTGAACATGTAGGCTTCGAATATGTACGAGTACGGTCCTACTGTCACCCATCAACCGGTCTTAGAATTGGGCATCAAATTGGGTGTCGGTTCCAATCCTTGACTAGGCAACAATGCTTAATACTCGAGACGCATTTACTCTACTGACCTGATCTTAAAAACTATGCCTAATCGATCTATCATTTTGGCTAAATACTTTTAGAGTCTAAACTATCTTAGTGTGCATAGGAGAACTCACTGCCATATACTGATAGGGGATAGATCCTCTATTGAAATCCACCGTCCTTACTACATACTCAAAATGCACTGGATAAGGCTTATGACGATCATGTCTCACGACACATTCACTGCTCGCCATATCCAAGATACAGTCTTCATATGCACATGACTAGCATGATTACTCAAGTCCGAGGACTAATCTCATACTATCAGAACCAAAAAATCCCAGTCATACTGATCAGTCCTTAATAGTTTCCATATGACGATTCCTGCAAGTCAGTTCAGTCAGTCAACTACCTTCTGAACTAATCCACTAAAATAGCAAAGAAGACCTATGTCTCCTGTCGACGAAACACGGCTGTGATACTTAGTGCAAGACTCTATAGGACCTTTGATGCCCTATTTCCAGGTTCTCGACTTGGAACGGATCAGCCCGAGACCCTCCTGAGTTGGTTTCATAACTTCCAAATCTATGCGTAGCCCAACTGCACGAGTTTCACCTTTCGATCTGTGCACATTTTGTTGTGATATTGAAAACCCCGTTCAATATCAGTGGTAAACAAAATAAAACACACAGCCAACTTGATGAACTCTTACCGTATTCATCAATCTAGTATTATTCGATAAAGATTGGAGAATGATTAACAACCAATCTAACTGGCTTTTTGTCATTCATTCCAACAATGTCATGGCTCGTTTGGATAGTACATGTGGAAACTCAAAGTGGTCTACCTGATCAAATGCAAAAGTAGACGTCATCTCGATTCAATTGTCTGACTATGCTCCTTTAATTATAAGTATGACTCTAAATCAACAATTTTCACGACAACTGTTCTAAGGTGTAGCGCTTTGGGGCAATGTGGTTGAAGGTAGACGAGTGTGTGAAGATCATTTTTGATAGTGGGAAGGTTGTTTGTACCTCTTTTAACATTAAACATCTACTTAGCAAGTCTAAAGCTGAAAAAATGTCGAGAGGAAATTGAGAGATGTTTTATGGAAGATGAGATCATCTAGAAACAAAGAGGCAAAAGAAGATTGGTTAAAAGAGGATGATTGAGACTCAAAGCTATTTCATTTGAAAGCATCTCACAAGCATCAGCTGAACAAGATTGATGAACTGCAAAATGATGAGTGTACGTGGTGTCAAGAAAAAGAGTAGATTGTGAGCATCATTATCAATTTTTTGATGAATTATTCACCTTGGCATACCCCTCTCCAACGATCACTGACGAGGTAGTAAACACAGGTGAATTTAAGGTATCAAAGGAGATGAAATGGTCGTTCAAAGAACCCTACAAAGAGAAGGAGATTGTAGAAGCTATCAAATGTCTCTTTTTGAAATCACCCAAACCTAATGGTATGCCCCAAATCTTTTGTAACAAATTTTGGCATATCATAAGAAAAAAAT
>NW_011628149.1:46904-47257 GCF_000512975.1 Sesamum indicum | reverse complement strand
TGCATAAAAAACCATAGCTAGATTAAACCTTTTGTGTTTTAATTATCTCATAATCACAATTGGCCTTTATTCCAGGTCGATTAATATCTGTTAATATTTTTCTTACTTATGATGCTAATCACTTCTTGAAATCTTGAAAGGCTATTTAATAATGAAGCTTGACATGGGCAACGTCTAGGACCTGGTTGAGTGGCTCTTCTTGGAGTCTCTCTTATTAGACTAGGGTTTGAGTACTCTTTTGTCCATCTCCTTTTGGTGCTTGTTTTGTACTGTTAGTTATTCTTTTGTTCTTAATGGTGAGAATTTTGGACTAGTAAAGCTGTCTAGGGGAATCGAACAAGGAGACCCCCTTT
>NW_011628149.1:40658-46864 GCF_000512975.1 Sesamum indicum | reverse complement strand
ATGTTCTCATACAAATAAAATTATTTTTGAAAACAAAAAATAAATTTTCCTGTTTACGAACTGTCCAGAAACCAACAAACTATTCCAAAGGTCATTCCAACTTTGAACGGGCTTTAAGAAAATCGTTCCTAAATACATTACAATACCCTAAATAAAATAGGAGGGAAAATATAAATTTTAGAACGGCCAATTTATTTTGATTGTTTCAAAATCAGTTCAAAAATTTTAATATCGCGCCAAATGAAAAGTGGTGGGAAAGTCAAACTTAGGAACGATTTTCAAATATTTGACCGTGCATAAAAAGAATTTAAATAAAATCGTGCCTAAATTTATAAACTATCAATTCCCAAATATGTCCACAGATTCCTAATTCACTTCCCAGTTACGACGATATTGCAATCCGTGATCTTGATTAATCCCAAATTTAAACGCATACCTATACTTTCCATAAGTGAACATACCTAGCAGTCTGAGTAAAATTACATGGTCTGATGGCCAGTTGCGTCGTTTTTATCATCGTTAATTGTGCATCAGATACGATATCTCAGTATCTATATAACAAAAATATCCAAAACTTCAATGAATGCAGTATTTGTCGATTTAATAATATCCAATGGTCTAATTAGGCAATTCAATATAACAGTATAAGATGTTACTTGTATTTATGTAAGACTAACAACCTTATATATACAAACACACTTGATCTTCGAACGTATTTCAATTTAATTTAATGCATTATATTTTTTCAATGGCCTTAATTAATTTATGGTTTATTTTTTTCTGATCATTAACATGTCTAGGATAGTTTTTCTTTTATTTTTTATTTTTTTGAATTTTTTGGGAAAATAATTTTGAGACACAATTAGGAACTATTAGTAAGCATTAGGAGTGGTCGTATTAATATTACACCAAAATGACGTCATTTCGAAACAAGTGACATTGTTTTTTTGGGAACGGTTATTTGGAATTGCTAAACAATAGGAACGACTTTTTCAATATTGCTTGTCAACAAAAACTTTTTTTTTTTTTTTACTAGGAGAGGTCTTGGAATGGTTTTTTAAAAATTGCCGGTTTCAAGCCCGCTCCAAAAATTGGTATACATACAAAACTTAGAAGATTTTTTTATTTCTCCCTCCCTCTTCCTCCTTCACTCTCCCTCCCTCACTGGTACTTAGCTCCACTACCGTCAGCCGCCCATCAAGTGAATTTTGTCAGTATAACTATTTAGGTTTATCCATCTTCATTTGTCAATGGAAAAATAATGTTGATAAATAAGATGTTAACTATTTGTTTCTTTTACGAGAGGCAGAGCTCGATCAGCGCCCAAGCGGATGGAGTTATTTGAAAGGTGCTACACGAAAAAGGAGGACGACGGCTGGAGTGGGCTGAGAGCGGCTGAGGTGGCGGTAAATAGATTATTGATATTCTTTGTTTTAGAAACAATAATTCTTGGTTAAAAGTACTAATAATTTTGTATGTTTTGCAGGAGACGTTCCAGAATTGCCTTCAATACACCTCCCAGCCTCAAACCAGGACGATATTGATGTCGCTGAAGAGGAGGGCTTAGATTTGATTTTAATTTTTTTTCATTTTTTTATTTAGATAATTTTTTATATTAATATAATATTTTTTCTTAATTATTCATGTTTCATAATATTTAGTAAATTTTATTATTTCAATTTTAGTTAATTAATTAAATTCGTAAATATAATTAATAAAAAATTTATTAAATTAATTTATTATATATTAAAATATATAAATTTATTTATTTATTACAATTTATTAAATATATGAATAAATTATAAAATATAAAATAAATTGTAGAATTAAAAAATTAGGAACGGTTTTAGTAATGTTAAAAAAATATTATAAATTTAAATAAATGACCGTTCCGAATACCATTACTAAAATAGTTCCAAACCACTATTCTTGAACTACATTGACTGTTTGAAATACCATTGCTAAAATCATTTCTAATAGGTGTTCCTAAATATTGGTTGACCGTTCCTAATACCATTGCTATTTCAATTTTAAGTATGTGTTCTCAGAAAGACCGTTGCTAATACCATTACTAAAATGATTTTATATATGTGTTCTTAAATACGACTGACAATTCCTAAAACCGTTCCAATTGAAAAAATAAATTTTTCTTGACAAATTTAATATTAGAAATGATTTTCGTAGTGTGTTACAGTTCCCATCCCAAACAGAAATGGTCTTGCCAGAACCGTTCCTAAAATTTTGTAACGCCATTTGTAAGGATGAATTTCCAACCGTTTCAAAAATCACCCCAAATAAGTTCGATTTCCTGCAAACTGTTCCAAATGCCAAAAAAACCGTTCCTAAACTCGCTTCAAGTTCCGCTTTTTTTTGTAGTGATAGTACCTTAAGCTATCTTGTAAAACTAAAAAACTTGCGGACCCCATTTCTTGTGCTATGATCGGATCCTAGATCTTGTGTTTCAACAATCGTTCCAAAATTTGGTGCAAATTGGAACTTTTTTTTTTGTATTATTTATTTAGTATTACTGAGACTATTCCAAATGAAATACAATGGCTATATTTCAACGATAAAAAAAGTGTTCCTAAACTCATCGAAAGGACCATTTCAAAATCTAAATCAACGGCTATTTTTTAACAGCCAAATATGTGTGCTCTTTCTATTTAATGTCACTATCTTTTTCGATTCTTATTTTCTCTCTATTTTCTCAATCTCTCTCGAATTTTTTTGATCTCCACTATCTCACAAATATTTTTCTACTCTTGTTCGTCAACCTATCTCAAATTTTTATTGATATTTGAAGTTATTTTGATCAGGTAACAACTTTAACCCTTTATTTGTCAATTCATTATATTTGTCATAATTTTATCAATTAAATTTAATGTTATAATATATATATGTGTGTGTGTGTGTGTGTTTCTGTGTTTGTATAGGACTATATTAATGTTAAGACAGTTGAGTAGATGAATGTATGAGAAGAACCTTTCAAATAGGTCAGGTCTTACGTCGTTGAGGATGTGTTGCTACATTTAAAGAATGACCCAAGTCTCAACATGCATGTATGGATGGTGAGAAAAATTAAGTGTCCTTTTCCGAAGTGCAAAAATGAAGTTTTTCAAACCCACGGACGAGATAACTTTTTACTTATTTATGAAAGGTTTTATGGCAGAGTATTACAATTGGACTTCTCATGGCTAGGAGAGAGTGTAGGAGTATTTTGACGCCAACACCGTGGCCCAATTGTAGGAGGAGCACACTCTCATTTCTAATGTTATGGAGGGCACGCGTTCAGGTGATGCGGTGCAGATGGATTCGACACAGAGAATGGTTTTTGATGCCGCCAGGCTGGCTGTCTGGTCTTCTAAGTATAATCGGGATGGTGTTCCTGATAGAGGTACAAGGTCGTGTCCTACTAATATAAGGTGTAGTTTATATTATTGTAGATGATAGGATTATGTGTCTGGACTGGCGGATCGGTTTCACAATATATTGCATGCAGTTGAGCAGTCGATGTGGAATGGTTGCACCCAATCTCAATTGAGGTTGTTGCCGAGTTGTTGAATATCAAGGTCGTTGGCCATTTTCTCAGCATATATGTGACCAAATATCCCAATGGGCTAATCATATAGTGACCCGCAACCACACTCTGCCCCAAGATTACTATAGTACGAAGAAATTGTTAAGAAACTTGGGTTTACCTATTGAGAAGATTGATGTGTGTAAAAATGGCTGCATGTTGTATAAGAAGGACAACATTGATTTGGACTACTGCAAGTTTTGCGGAGAAGCTACGTACAAGTCAACCAAGTAGCAAAATCCTAATCACAAGAAGACATCATATAGCATTCTTAGGTACCTGTCAGATACCGCTCGCCTGCAAAGGTTGTTTGTTTCAGAAGAGACTGCCAAGCAAATAACATGGCATGCCAACAATCGAACGGAAGAGGGATCCATGGTGCAATCCGTCTAATTCAGATGCATCGAGGTATTTTGACCGGAAGTATCCTCATTTTGCAGTAGAGCTCCGTAGTGGTAGACTAGGTTTGTGCACGGATGGGCTCGCAACGTACTGGCAGTACGGTCGTATGTACTCATGTTGGCCCGATCGGGGAACTTTAAATTTGATGACGAGTCTGACGAGGATAACTTTGATGAGGATTACGAGACTGAGGAAGACAATAATTACGATTGACATTTACCGTTTTCTGTATAAATTAAAAAATTACCGATAATAGTTTACCAGCTAATTTAGATGTACAATTTGCAAACTATTTGTCCATACCACTATTTTTTTTTTAAAAAAAAACAAAACACTTTTTTTATATTTAGGAACTGTCAATAAATTAGGAAGTCGACCCAAAGCCCTTTCCAACTTTGAACCGACATTAATAAAATAAACCGTTCAATATATTACAATGTCCTAAATAAAAAGGAGGAAAAATTAAAATATAGGAACTGTTAATTTATTTTGACGTTCCAAAATAAGTTCCAACAAATTGAGTTTCGCACCAAAAGAAAACAGGAGGAAAAATGAAACCTAGGAACGGTTATTTAATATTTGACCGTTGTGAAATATGAAATTTAAATAAAACTATTTAATATTTGACCGTTGTGAAATATGAAATTTAAATAAAACCGTTCGTAAATGTATAAAATATCTTTTCTGAAATTATTAAAAAAATGTTTCTAAATGTGTTCCAAAACCGTCCCTAAATATGTCCATAGATTGCTCGTTCACTTCCCGATTACAATGTCTCAATATCCAGGACCCTGATTAACACCAAATTTAAACTGATAACAATACTTTTCATATGTGAACATATTTAGAGGTCTTATCTAAAATCAAATTGTCTGATGGTCACTTCCATCATTTTTTCAACGTCATTGATTGTGTATCGGATACGATATCTTAGCATCCGTATAACAAAAATGTCAAAAACTTCATACAATGTAGCATTATATCGATTTAATACTATCCAATGGTTTGATAAAAATATTAACGGTCTGATTAGACGATCCAATATAACAGTATAAGATGCTATATACATCTACGTAATACTAGCAATCTTATATATACAAATATATTTGATCTTTTGAACATGTATCAATATAATTCGTAGCATTATATGTTTTCAATGACCATAATTAATTTATAGTCTACTTTTTCTGATCATTAACATGTTTGGGATAATTTATCCTATATTTTTTATTTTCTTAATTTTTTGGTGTAAAATAAAACATTTTAAAAAACTTTCGGCAATTTAAAAATAATCACTTAATTTTGCTGTAATTTTTAAAAAATTTTATACATTTATGAAATCATAAAAAAATTCATAATTTTTGGTAATTTTAATAATTTTCTATAAATTTTTGAAAATCTTAAATTTCTTTGGTAAATTTTATGTAATTCTCCGAATTTTTGTATATTTTTTGTTATTTTAATAATTTTCTCTTAATTTTGGGTGATTTTTAAAAATTCTGTCATTTTTTTTTATTTTCAAAACAATTCTGTAAAAAGGTTATTTTATGTAAGTTTTGCAAATATAGAATTCTGTAAAAAGGTTATTTTATGTAAGTTTTGCAAATATAGAAATATTTAGTTGTACAAGAATTTCTGCATATATAGAAATTTATTTTATGTAATTTCTGCAATTATAGAATATTTGTGTAATTTATCAAAACTAATTGTATAGTTGTGTAATTTATGCAATTATTGTGTAATTTAGTAATTGTATAGTGTAATTATTTGTGCAATTTACTGTAATATTCTATATGAAGATATGCACCGACTAATTTCAATAAATAGAATTTTTGAATTTTTCGTTCTTTTTACTTTTTCTTTGTTGTTAAATACTTCAAATATTCAAATCAAGAAGTTAAAATTAGTCAAATCATATGAAAGAAAGAGATTAATTACTAGTCTCCTTCGAATTTGAAAATTCAAGTCAAATGAGGCCTATTTTTCCTTTTATGCAATTCTTATGTGTATTATATTATATTGCTTAAATTTTTGCCATATTTATTCTATACATGTGCAATTTATTTTATAAATACACTAATTTTTTACATCATAATGTAAATAACCAAATTTATTGGACAAATATATAATCCCAGTAGTAAAGTTATTTAAATAATAATGTAAATAATAAAAAATATTGGACTAATATTTCCAATAAAATAATTTTTACATCATAATGTAAACAATC
>NW_011628149.1:36316-39355 GCF_000512975.1 Sesamum indicum | reverse complement strand
ATATAATAAAACTTGAACGGATTAAATTGGAGTTCGTTATAATATTTGGGGATAAATTATATTAATTAAGAAATTTAAGAAGGACGTAATGGGTATTTTGAAAAAAGTTTAAATTAAATTAAAAAAAATAGAAAAAGACGAAAGAAAAGGAATAGAAAAGAAAAAGAAAGAAAAATGAATTGGGGGAGGGGTGGGCCATCACCCACCGCCCCACCCCCATGATAAGCACATAATATATATATATACATATAATATTCTCAAACCATTTCACTGCATATTCTGCAATTTTTCTGTTCTTCTTCAGTTGGCGCGGGAGGTAAGAATTTTAATTTTAATTCTTATTAATTGATATAATTATATTATTTAATTAGTTCGTTTATTAAATATTATTTATACTAAGCGATGTATCATTTAATCGGAATATTTTACGGGTTTGGCTATTTAAAATAGTGTCTAATTAAATATAGAATCGGATATAAAAATGATGTCGTTGGTTAATTAGATTATTAAATTTATTAGATTTGAATGTTGCTATAGCCAATTTATATAATTCTATCGGAATTGTTAACCAAATACGCAATTCTACGTATTGTTGTTTAATTAAATTATATAATAGCGAGACATTGATAAGAAATTCGTAGAAATATTCCGAAAATTATATTTAATAAATGGTATGTTAATAAAGAGGAAAAACGAAGATTTGTACTCCGATAGAAGTGGAATATTAAAGAATTAGTAGAAATTGTACGAATAATATTTAATGTTGTATTTAAAAGAAATTATGATATGATTAATTAAATTATTAGATCTATTATAGGATACGGGAATGAGGTGAAAGGACTGACAATTAGCGATTGAGTAGAAAGAAACGTTGTGAGGTTGAGGTAAGTAAATAATTAGTATTATCTATATATGCTTTCTGTATTTGTGGTTTTACTGTTATATGAATTTGTGGTTCGTGCTGATATTGATTTATCTGAAAATATATGAGTGATGCATGATTTGATTTGATTGATGGTATTGTGTACGTGGAATGGAAAATACGTTGAAATGTTATGTTGTTGTTTGATGTGTTGTGGATGTCTGAAAATGAGAATATATGGATATTTTGATGTGTTGTGGATGTCTGAAAATGAGAATATATGGATATACTGTTTTACGTTACTAATTGCTTACAATAATGGTGATATGTGAAAATGAGGGAGTTGTGGAAGTTGAATATATATTGTGGTATGAATACCACTTGACGTGTTGAAAAGCCTATAAGGTGAAATGAAATTAAAAGAGCTATGATGCGAATTGAAAAGAGCTATGATGCGAAATGAGGTTGATGAGCCGGCTGTCAAGGGGATTCCCTTAAATTTATATAACGGTGAGATTGAGTTGACGGGAAAAACACGATATCACCTTCTGGTAAGCAAACTAGGAAAAAGGAAGTTTAATTGATTATTTTATTGTGAGATAGCTATGTGGTGTATTACAATTGATTATGTTGGAGTTAAATTGACTGTAATCCATGCATGTTGCCTATTTGTCCTGTTTGGGCTGTGTTTCATATACATATATAGATAGGGCTGATTATTTACTTATTGAGTGGCAGGCTCATCCCTCTGTTGACATTTTCTTTCAGGAGTAGACTTTGAGGTATCTGACTGTTGAAGAATAGGTCTACTCACTATACTCAGTCAGGTCTGCTGTTTTCTCCTCTTGTCAGCTAGAGTACAAATCTAATTTTGTTTGTATAAAGAGAACATAGGCGTAGCAATCAACTGTAGTGGATCACTTGTGGCGTTTGATTTGTATATATATGATGTTGTGGGTTGACTATGTCGTTATGACATTGTGATTAAGTATGCAAATTGATTAGATGATTATGTGCAAAAGTATATATATGAACACAGGGATTACTATAACTATGACGTTTAGGGTAGATATAGCTCTTGTAGCGAAGGGGGTGCTACATGGATAATCCAGAAGGTGCTTTATTTTTTGTAACATCCAACCCTCTAGTCTTTGTTATTCTTTTTGTTTTTGTAAGTGTCTATTATATAAATATAAATATATATATATATAGGGATTAATGGATTCAAAAGTGTCAATTGATTTTTCTTTTAAAAATATTTGAAAGTAATATGTTCTGTGGTGGCAAAGAACCAAATAAATTGGTGCAAAAAATTCTTACACACATTAGTATATCTACTAAACTCATATTTGAAAACAGTAATTTTTATTTCACTAATTTTACCTTAAATTAAGCACAAAACGGGGGATGAAGAGAAAGTGCAAAAGCAGTGGTGATGACCTGGCCTAGGCTCAAACCAAACCTGATTGTGCCTGTTTTTTTTTTTGTTTTTCTTTTCAATGAAGATGAGATACTTTTTTAACAAACTTAAATAATTTATGCTTTTATTTTAAATAAATAAATTATAAATTAAACCAAACAATCAAAACTACAAAAAGAAGTAGCTAAGACCACATAAAGACGAAAAAAGATTTAAAATATATTTTTAAAAAAATAACAATGAATTTTAGTGAATTGTTGTACTAATATAGAAGTAGAGGAATAAAGGTAAAATTTTTAGAGTTTCAAAAGTATAAAAAAATATAGAATAGTCAAGCTATAAAAATAAAATAAAACTTATATGTCATGTATTATTTAAAAAAAGAAGTGGCTCGATTAGGTCGGCCCGCTAACTTAACCCAGGGTTAGGAGGTCCTAGGTCATTGGGTTGGGCCTATCCCAAGTATTGATAGTTGGAATTAGCCTAAGATTGGCCTAGATTGGACCAACCAACTTTTCTTTATTGGGTCAATTACATCCTAGGTTGAGTCCCTCTTGAGCCCGACTGTTTAGGCATCTTGATCAGCGACTAGCAATCATGTGTTTAGTCCATGACCATTGAATTAACATTAGTTTGGTGGAAGTTTCTCAATTACAAGATATAATGTAAGATCCCTATGACCAATAAAAAAAAATAATAGTAATTCTTTATTTTTGGGAAGCACGAATATGAATTCTCTATGCACAATGAACAAAAA
>NW_011628149.1:31336-36257 GCF_000512975.1 Sesamum indicum | reverse complement strand
TAATATGATTAAGAAACCAAATGATTATTGCATCTCTTTGACTCGAAACCTGAAGATTTGATTAATTAAATAATTCAAATTTAAAACTTGGGGAGAACATCCCAGATTTGGATATGTACTTGACCAACTTTCTTTTCGAGAATATATAAATGTTTGAGGGTATTGTGGAGAAAATAGAATATCACAAATGTCGAAATATTTTGTGGTATTGAAAAGAGTACAAAAGGAGAAAAAAGAATAGTAAATAAATAAATAAAATTAAAATTGAAAAAAAAATTAAAGCACAAGAAAAGATTGCGGCCTCAACTTAGAGTACTAACTATTAATTACATTAATGGAGAGGAGAAGACATTAATTAGGGTATCTTCCATAATTATTTACAGTTTTTCTTATTTACAATGATTTGTTGATAAAAAAATTTCTCATTGTTTCATCTTTGGAAGCCCCATAAAGGTATTAATTGTTGCAACTATTATATATTCTCTCTTCATCACCATACATATATTATTTTTTTGTAATAAGTCTTTTAGTTCACAACATTGGTTTTTCATGCAATGATTTAGAAGGCGTCACAAAATTAGATCTCTTGGTATGTCGTTTTTCATACTTAGGACAATAAATGTTACTTTTAATATTTCTCGTCTCGGCTCTCTGATCCATCTGTCTATTTAGTTTTCTATATATCTTTCTCAATTTGCCAACTTTTTCCATATCCGAAGCATATTTTCTTTAATAACTCCCAATCAGGATATCTTACTTGTAATTACATTTTTGAACCATTCAATGTAATCAATTTTGTTGATATATAAATCCAAATTACTCTATACAAATAATATAATCCAACAACGAAAATTTGACCAATGTAACTTATTTTCCTTTCAAATTTGCTCATGTAGATAGCTAGTAATACTATACACTAAGCATGAGATAAAGTAGCTTCTTAATACGCTTGATTTTTAATCACTTCATAACAAGTTGAAGAGAAATTCAAACTTTTACAAAGGTTTAGTTAGCACTGAAGTCTGTCAATAAAGAAATAACCCATGACCAAGATTACAGCTGTTGCAAGTTGAAAGACCCATTTATAATACTAGGTAGAGGACCGCTGTTTTCGTGTGGATTTGGAATGAAATATATCGGGTAAGAAAGGCAGCAATGCATCGATCACTACCTGCAGATACAAATGGTAGCGCAACATGTCATTATGCGTCAAGTACAATGCTATATCCATGTAGCATGGTGATGATGCAATTTGTGATGAAGGTGTTAGTGACCAAAACCTAAAGTGGCCAACTTAGAGAGAGACAATATTGAAACAACTCTATTTGGGCATGCACATAGGGTGGTAAAGATACTACAAAAGTGGTTGTGGGGAAGCTAAGACGATTAAATGACTACAAAAAAAATTCATATTAATGGTGGTGGGTTCCATGATATACCAAATACAGGCAGATTTTGCATAGGGCTATGCAGTACAGTGGTTTTTGAATCAGGGTGATGTCATATATGTCAATTCTAATAATTATAACCATTGCTGAGATGATGGTATAAATACAAAAATGACATACTGGTAACCCATGTAAACACTTTTCTAAAACAAACATTTTATGTCGCGGTAATGCTAAATGAGAATTCTACAGACAAGTGGTTTAGCGACCCTCATATGATAGGGATCTTTTGATTAATGTCACTTTGCATTTAGTTTGTGATGCAATGGTTCTTCAATATTTATTATAGTTTCCAACAGCCTACTATTATACCTTCAATATCAACATTTTCATGGCAATTGCTGAATGACTGATTGCAGGTCAACAAACAATAGCAGTGGCATTTAATTGCTAGTGTTGTTCCCATATTAAGACCATTGCACATATGTTCTTTTGAAGTTTTAAAGTGCGCAGGTGCTGGAATTCCTTGCTAGTTTTTTCCAGTTGTAGCTTCTAATAGCGGATTTGGCAATAATGATAGTTCATCATTAACGGAAGCTGACAACAGCCTCCTTCACTAAGGACATATACATATCCTTATATCGTAGTTTGTTCTATGATTTGGTGGGACGACATGAAACAATCCAAACACCTCGTTGATTGTTTTTGAGCTTGAACGATCATCTTGAGGGTGCATCACCAGTTATAGTTGTTGCCAAAGCAAGTGTATTTAAAAGACAACAAAGGATAAGTGATTCAAATGTTGATGACATATGGATTCACTTCCCATATGAACTCCTGCCATAAGTGCTGCTTAAGAAAATCCTAAGAGGTGGGAGCATGCAAAGTTGTGTATAATAACCAAGGAGATGTAGTATTTGTAGTTTTGAGTATTTACATTATCAAATGATCATTTCATTAATGTTTTAAATTGGTCGAAGAATATGCTCTCAAAAGAATCTAGATAGAAATCGATGCTAAAAATATTTCTTTACTAACAAAGTCATAACATAGAGGCAACTAGTTGTTGCAGTATATTTTGGCTCAAATTCATGCTACGAAAAGAAGTTTGAAATGTAATTTTGTGTACACTTTCAGATAAAGGGATAATGTGGTGGACCTCCTAACAAATGAAGCGTGTGACAGAAAGATAAATTACATATTTGATGGGAGTGAGATATCCATGCCACTCAAAAGATCTATCCACTCAAAAGTTTTGATATCTTTTTCCCGATCATCGATAAATGGGAACCGATCTTGCGTAATCCCTGCCTAGATAGAAGTGGCCTAGGCACTAATAATTAATGTTGAGTGTTCAATCACTTCTCAGTGAATAAAGCTTGTTACTATTACCTTATAAATACAATAAAATATTAGAGTCTTTAGAATCTTTACTCACAAAAATCTGCACAGATCTTTCAACAGTATCACCACTTTGCATGCACAATCTAAGAGATAATAAGAAAATTAAGATTTTTTCCTCTATAATGATTCTTCTCCTGGTGATTTATATTTCAATTGCCCTTGAGATTACAGAAATGACTCTCACAATGAAAATAAGTTATAAACTTTATGTAACTTCATGAGGTCAAAATAGTGTTTGCATCATTCACAATAAATCAATTTATTTTCCACTTGAATACATTTTTCTTTTATGCGACCTCTTATGGTCAAATGAATAATGAAAAGTTTAAATATCTTCTCTTCATGTATTTGTTGTATTATGACCTCTACAAAACATTTTTCGTATTTTTTGAAAGCTTCATTTCCAATTTGATAAACACAATGATCAAAGATTTCTATGGAACATGTCACGCCCTGGGCCCGTGAGCCCCTTGGATGTAAGAATTTCCTCCAAACTCACCATGTGCATCCTAAAATTCGGTTATGGCAATATGCCGAAAAGGGATTCCAAATGGATACACTATAATTTTTCTTTACCCAATGCTTATATGTTGCTTATTTTATTAGTTTCTAATGTATATGGAATGTGATATTACTATCACCGTTCATAAAAATGTGACATCCTCAACGTGGAGTGACTTATCCCATGATTGGTCGTTATGTATCAAGATTCTAGAGGTGATTCCCATGTATGTAGCATTTTGTCCGCTTGTTCAAGAGGTGGCTCCCCACGCGCATTCCACTTTGTCTCCCATATACTTAGCTTCCGACTCAATTTGGTGATTGATTTTCATACTATTTGGTCATGCCCTGGGCCCACAAGACCGTTGGCCCCTAGAATTGCCTCAAACCCACCAAGTGCATTTTAGAATTTGATTATGACAGCAAACCGAAAAGGGATATCGAATGGATGCAATTGAGTTCTTTGGCCAATGCTTATATGTTGCTTATCTTTTTAATTCATAGTCCATGTGGCATGGGCTAGCATAAAACACATCTACTCTTTTCAACTTTACACATTGTTGTCCTGTAAATTCTAAGTATTAAGAGAACATATTTTCATGCCTTTTATTTTGCATATTGTACTTATTTTACTTAATTTTCACGTGCACATATAATGGTGGCATGTAACTATCATTGAACTAAATGATAAGGCTTCTTACTTTGCATATTTTTGGCGATCTTGTTTCCAAATTGGTTTTCCCTTGAATGTTTTGAAAAATATACAAGTACGTTCAATTATAAAACAATGTTTTAGTAGTTACTTGACCTCATTAATTCTACTTGAGAAAAGGGAGTTGTTCATTAATTTTGGTATTCTAATATAAAAGAAGCCCCGGTAATAGAAAAACAAAACAATGCATCAAGAAAATTATTTATCCATTGAAATTTGGTGGTGAAAGTATGTACTTTGCAATATAAGGAAATATGTCTCACTTTAATCTTTTGTTAAAAGTTTCAGTTGAAGTTTATAAGCTTTCCTTCATACACAGCCACTTCTGACTGATTGGTTAATGGATTTGTTTATCTCTTTAATCTAATATTCTTAGACTTTTTACTTTGTTTGTGGCTTAATTTATACTCTTGTTATTCTAGTGTGCTTGTTTTTTGGTGCAGGATCAACCTGAATCAAACAATAGACATTCAATTCAGAACAGAACTCGAGACAGGTGTGTAGTTCAAGGCACTTGGAAGGTCTCTTTTCTACTTTTCGAACATCATCAACGAGGCCGCAACTATATTCTCGAAATGCATAAAGTACGTCCACTTATCAATTTGAATTTATATCTATACATATTTGACCCAAATACTCCACGTAATGCAAGCTAGGTTTATATATCCAAATCAAATTAAGATAAGAAATCCATTTGCTATTATGATTTACCGATTTCGAGTACTGAAGTAATCCTTATCTTATTACTTTATATTCAAAATTTAATTATTTTCTTGGTAATTATTTATTTGTTCTTTAATCTACATATAACACTTTGTCAATAGAAAGCTTATGCAATCACTTACTCATCCACTAGAAAAATGGAAACAGAATTAGATATTAGTGTGCAATCACGTGCATTTTTGCTATTATGCAC
>NW_011628149.1:28730-31212 GCF_000512975.1 Sesamum indicum | reverse complement strand
AAGATAATGAAGGCAAGTTGGACGTAAGAGTGAAAAAAGTCCCTCTCCAACAAGATGTGGACCCTCTATCGGAAATTACTGAGACAATAAAAATCTAACCAAGATATAAATTATCCCTACAGGAACGACTAGAGGGTTGGATATTACAAAAGAGAAAGCGCAATGCCTCGAATGCAAGTGATAAGGTAATAATTTTTTAATACTTTACATAAATAATCTGTAAATTTTTTACTTATGCAAAACCAATGTAATATAACTAACTTTCTTGAACCAAATTTTCATGCAATAGTACTATATTCGTGATAGAGTCTCTCAAAACTTCCGCTCATTAAAGGAGGTTGCAACTTTTATACTCTATAGTTGTCGGAGGAGTGATCTAGTGCTGGAACAAGTAAACTCAAAATCCATAAATCTGTTTTATCTTTGACCAAAATTTATTTGGATATGTTTTATTTTTTAACTTTTCAACTATAGAAGATTATATAAAATGAATGAACTATTATGTCATTTGTTCATGACGCATATTAAAACTTCCACAACATTAGGTTGGGGATGGAAGTGGAAGTCGTACAAGAAATATTACTGAGATAGAAAAGAAAATAGAAGGTATGTAAAATGTTCTACTTTAAATTATATTCATTTCTTACCAACATAATGATCAAGAGCTGGAGATCTTTGCTTGCACTTTAAACAACCCAATAATTGATTTATAGCCAATCGATTTTCTCTTTATTCTTTTCTTATTATTTTGTCAATATTTATAATTAAAAAGAAATTTTCAAATTCGAATATCTTTTTCCTTTCCAAAAGCTTTTGATATGGTTGTCCAATGAAAAATTCGAACATCTACTTCCACTTTTTTTTTTCTTTTGTTATTTTAAGGGGTATCTTTTTTTACTATATTAAAAGTATGATTCAATATTCTAAAATTCATTCATTAATTATTAAATACTTGTGATTCATGAAAACCTAAACCTATGTGATTTATTTTTATTGAAAATAGTGTATTAAATTATCGATATATACAGATAAATAATTTTAAATTAAAGCATACATTAAATAAAATTTACTAAACGCGAGAAACTACTATAAAAGTAGACCAAATACCCATATTTATAAAAGTAGACCTTTAGGTTGGAAGACAAAACTATGCAATTTGAACAATATCTAAACCATGGCAAAACCATTGAAACTTTTTTTTTTTATGGCAGTGATTGCTTTCAACATTTTTCCCGAAAAAGTTATATAAACAGTTAATTTAAATTGGATGGAGCAAACGAAAAAATTGAAAATTTATAAAGTTGAAAAATTAAATTTTGTAAAAGAGTTTTACAACAAATGAATGAATATTATTAAAAATAACTAATCAATTACATAATTGAATATCAATAAATATATGAACTCATAATGTAAAAAGATCAAAAGTAACTTTGTCCAATAAAATAAAAGTTAATAGTTGAGTCTTTTTAAATTACAAACTCACTCCCTTTGAAATACCACCCCTTCTAATTAGCATAGGGGACTGAAAATATTTTAGCCCATTTTTTTCTTGTGTGTTCCAATAAAAAAATTGTAACAATTGAATCTTCGTTATTGTTTTAGCTTTTTATATATATATATATATATTGCGTTTAATGGATTCAAAAGTGTTCATTGATTTTTCTTTTCAAAATATTTGAAATGATATGTTTTATGGTGGCAAAGAACCAAATACATTGGTGTAAATAACTTCAATATAATTGCAATTAAATTTCTTGAATCAAGTTCATGAATGAAATCCAATCCTCAAAGTGTAATAATCACTAAAATTATAAATTAGGTAAGTGACATTAATTTATACCTATGTTTTATATACCAAACCATTAATTATATTTTCAGATTCAAACACACCATTTCAAAAGATCCTTAGATAAAAATATTGTCGAATTTCAATCTTACTAAAAACTTGAGTTGTATATAAAGAAAGGTATACATGATTATTTTTTCATTTTTGAGTATCGATTTTAACTTCATCACTACTTTAGGTTTTTCAATCTTATTAAAAACTTGAGTTGTATATAAAGAATTTTGTAAAGATAAATGGTTGATTACAATACAACAATATGTACAGATTGATGAACTCTCTAATTAATTTTCGTAGATGTTGTCTCTCCTTTTTTTGGCCATTTCTGGAGGAATCTGATGTAGAATATAATTTATTGTATTGCATTCATAGATACCATGAATATATATTTTCGTTCCAAAATGATTCTTGTCTAATTATTACAATAATATTAAATAAAGACAAACCTAAAAAGAAGAAATTAGTAGGAAAATATTACGAGAAAAAGAGAGAATGTTAATTCCAAGGCTTCTGCTACCCCCATCGAGCTTTTCTATTTGAAACACTCACACAAACACATACAACATTTACTCGCACTCTCTCGCTCAACCACTCACACTTCACATTTGCTCACGCCTTTTCTCCCTCAACACACTCACT
>NW_011628149.1:5898-28704 GCF_000512975.1 Sesamum indicum | reverse complement strand
TGTAGGAACGTTACATTTGATTCCTTCGGTATCCAAGAAATGGCAGAAAACTCCAGAAATCTAAGATGATTTCTATGTAGGAAACTCCATTATTCCTTTTCTCAAGCATTTGATTCTTTCTTTTTCCTTCTTTAATTCCTTTTTCTGAGTCGATTTGTTAATTGGTCATCGTGTATAATTTGCCAACAGAATTCTTCAAGAACATACACTATAGATTTTGGCCGGATTATTTCATCCGACCCAAATTCAAATTCATCTTGTGAAGATTTCGGTGTGCTATCGTCGGATCCCATCTCTTGTGCGCTGCGGGCAAGTTTAATGGAGCCTCAGGTACATATTTAATTATTTTTCTTTTCATTTCTCCAATTTGTTTTAAATTAATTTTCTTTCCTATCAAAGTTTTAAAATATAAATATTTAAATTTGAATATGTTAAGAATTTTTTTTCCGTAATTAGGGTTCAACAAGAAATCCAACTTTATTTATTTGATAAATATTTTAAAATAAATTCATGTGGAACTCCTTGTTGAGGCAGTAGAAATCATGCTCATTAAAACTTATCTTTTTTTGTTTCACCTTATGTTTTGATATATTTTCTTACCATGACCATGCCATATCATATATAGCGTTAGGAGTACAGCTTTGGATGGCGCCATGTTGAGGAACTTGGCTGTTGTCTTAAGAGCGTAACCCCAGAAGGACAGGGGCAATTCAGTAAACCAGTTCATGGATTGAACCATGTCCAACATGGTTCGACTTCTCCATTCGGCCACGCCGTTAAGTTGTGGCGTTCTAGGAGGAGTCTTAGATAAAGGTTATGAAGTATGAATATCCTCTTTTAGCTGGAGTATTTAGTGGTCCACAGACGTCTGTGTGGATTAAGCCCAACAGACCAGGGACAAGCGTGACAAACAAAAAGTTTCTTGATCGTTTTTCCTTTTAGACAGGACTCGCAAGTTGATAGTTTACCCAAGTCATCTACCTCTAGACTCCTTGATTCTACCAACTTCCTCATCCTTTCTATGGAGATACCAATTCCTTGATTTATGATTTATGCATTTTCATAATTATCTAATTTTTGTTTGTGTTGGGCAGTTATAATCCAATTTGACTATTGGAAAATATAATAACCATTCGTTAATGTACCAAGTCGATGAAGGTTATTATCAATCATCAAATAAAAACTATTTTTATTAATCTTAAATGCATAACCATCATTGTCTCAATAAGGAATGGAAATAATATTTTTGATCATGATTGGTACATATTAATAGTTCTTTAATACTATCCAAATATGTTCACTAATACCTAAGATGAGAGATCCCACCGATTCCACAGCAACGACCTTGTCATCACCGAGCCTTGGATCATCTTGCCTTGGACCTTGTCATCACCGAGCCTTCTGCTTCTTTCCAATACCTGCAAATCATTGCAAATGTGAGCTCCATAGCCAACATGCAATACCCAAGAAGAAGAATTACTTGTCATATTTACTTCAATACAAACGTACATGGGTTGGAGAGAAGTTGTGGGTACTCCCTCTTCGAATGCCCCTTTTCACAGCAATGAATACAAACATCATTTGCCCTCGACCGCTCTGAACCGCCGTTCTTCCCTTTCCCTTTGCTCTTTCCCACTGGAGCAACAGGGGTGCTTGGAGCGCTAGTAGTGGTTGCGACACCTTTTCCTTTTCCTTCTTCTTCTTGTAGCGCCGGGCCCTCTTGCCTTTCACCTTGGAGGTTGAAGCCTCTCCTATTAGTAATATAGGTGCAGACTTGTATGTCATTGCCTCGTATTTGACCAGCATATTAATTAACTCATGAATAGACTTTTTAAGTCAATTCATGTTGTAGTTTATGATAAACGGGTTTTAGGAGGGAGGAAGTGATTGGAGGATCACATCGATGTATGTCTCATTATGAAGCCCAGCTTTGAGGTCTTCTGCACGAGGGATAGCATCTTGATCGCATGACTTTGCATAGAAGATCTTTCAGTCATCTTTGTCCTAAAAAATATTTTTGTACCAGTATATCTAATATTCCTATCAAGAATCGTACAAACTTCGATCATGTGAAGCATTATTGAGGGAACGTTTTCCAGCCTATCATATTGCTTTTGGATGTCATTGGTCATTGAAGCTAATATGATACTGCGACCTTGTTGCTGTCCTCATGCTACTTCTCGAACATCAGACTTTCTTCAGGCGAAAACCCTTCTAATAAGTCACCGGGAGCGGCTTGTCCAAGACATAGCCTGGTTCTTGAACCTCTGATAATCATTAGATTTTGCAGCTAGTTGTTGTAGTTTGTGCCATTGAATCTATTAATCTCCATTATCAGGGTTAAAGGGTTCTTAGACATCTTCTACAATATAGAATTGAACAGATTTCAACATATGATAGTAATATTATTGATAAGTTCAAGACATGTTCTTTTAGCCTTTAACTCTCTAACTATTTATATGAAAGCCCACCACTCTCAAGTGAGGTTTTGGGAAGTCATTTCCTAGTGAGCTTGGGATCCATAAGAATAGTTTACGACACCTTAGGGAATTATCCTGAAGACAAGTACACTTGCGGAGACCTTCTCTATTGTCTTAAGTGATCATAGATTCACATGGAAAAAGTCCCATGCGAGGCAATCGATGCTATTCTCATTCCATGAGATTCCCAAGGTATTTTACCTCACCTCTTCACATGATATTGAGGACTGCAAGAGAATCATGTTACTTAATGTGAGGCTCAACCCATCAACCAAATCACACCTCAGTCGTCGCCCCCCATGACTTATGAGATAGGAAAATGCTGAACGTGTTCTTTGTTCACAACAATGGTGTAGCTTTCCTTCATTCCAACTGTGCCAAGACTAGTGAGACCACACATGGATAACGGTAGCTTCCACCACATTTTTCTGGATGGAAGGCTTTTTCAAATCAAGACAATCTCGATCTAAGTCCATTTTGGGCCTAATATTTAACTTGGTCCAACCAAGTAAAAGTTAATGTTTCGGTGTTTGATCGAGACCTCATCACAGAATTTTATTGCATGCAAAACATCAAATGCTAAAGCAATAAAGAAATCACTGCATGCAACATAATTAAGCATACCCCTGTGGGATGATCACAAGCGGTACCTATTCGACTTTATTGTGCACAGAGTGAGTCTATGGTCAGTCTAAGGTGGCCCTATGCTATTACAAAGTAATTTACCCATCAAAATGTAGATGGGCCTTGTAATTTCTTCGTCGGCCTCCTTATCCTTTGACCTTCTTCTCCATGAGCTAGCTTTAAAATAAAAAACCTCATAAAAAAAATTCCTATACTACTCTCATTACAACTGAAAAGAAATCCCAATCAGAAGTTGGGGGGAATGCATAAGGAGGGAGATAGCAGGCCTCATTATTCCAAGGCTAAAAATGAGAGGGAGAGAGAAGAAACATTACAAGGGCATACGAGCCGAACCATAAACTAAAACTTACAAGAGGTCGTGGGTTCCGAGATCATCCATCCATACATCACATAATATACATCCCATGTAATATTATGCACCAGGATATCCAATATAACAAAAATTAATTTTATGAAGAAAACACAAGCTGGAAATTTGCAATCAAAAGGATGAAAAAAAAATAGGTGCAATGGCCAATTAATTACGCAATTTTAATTTTAGAAAAAATTCAATTTTGTCCCAAAAAATTAAAACAGTTAACTAAAACTGAAGAAAATTCTAGAAAATCAAATCTTCCAATTACGGGCAAAAAACATCCCAGCCGTTGGCTGTCAGCCCTGTAGCATGCACTATTGTTGTTGCCTGCGCGTGCGCTCTGGCCCTCTCCCAGCATTCGTGCACGTGGCTGCATTGCAGGTTGTTCACATGCGCACTTGCTCTCTGCCAGATTCCGCATATGCAGACTCCCTTGCTTGCTCAAGTCTAGTTGGTTGAACACTGCGCCCCAACAGCGGCAGTGTTGCTGCCATTTTTTTCCTATATTTTGTTTGTTTTAACATAAAACAACAAGAAAAAGCATAAATATAGAAAATTTCAACTTTTCACATGCTTGAATCATTGAATTAATTTCAAAAATCGAACGAGCTATTTTCATGATACAATTACTTATCGAAATGCGTTAAGACATACTTCAAAAGTCGTGAAAGCACGTTAACATGATGTTCAAGAAAATGCACGTTAACATGGTTGTCAAGTGGTCTATGGGATTTTTATCGTGATGTTCAAGAAAATGCAAACATACAAAATGAGAACAAAAAATTAGATGCCAAAATAAGCGAATACTCATTTTATTTCCTTCAAAATAATATTACATAATGTCAATTTATTGTTAGAATAAAATACATTTAGGCCAATCTAATCGGATTTTTTGTCATTTATTCTAACAATCCCCTTTCGTAGTGGGCTTGGGATCCACAAGAACAATTTACCATGCCCCGCTTTTATAATTCACATGGAAAAAGCCTTGTGGGAGGCAACCGAGGCCATTCTAATTACATGAGATTCCCAAGATATTTTTTCTCAGCTCTTTACATGATCCTGAGGACTCCAAACGAATCATATTATTTTGTGTTAAACCCGACCCATAAACCAAATCATACCTCAATTATCGCCCTCCACGACTCGTGAGAGAGGAAAACAACCAGCGTATTCCTTTGTTCATAATAATAATATAGCTTGCCATATATTCCAAATGTGTCACGACTTATGAGACCATATTTGGATAGTGGTAGCTTCTTCATGATATTGCTATGGATGGATTGGACAGATTGAAATGCCATTTTGATCGAAGTCCATTTACGGGCATAATATTTTAAGTCGTGTTAGTTTCAACCCATCAATCAAGTCACACATCAACTGTCGCCCCCCACGACTAATGAGACAGGAAAATAGTGACCGTGCTCCTTTGTTCATAATAATGGTGCAGCTTGCGTCTAGTCCAAATGTGCCACGACTTGTGAGAGCACACTTAGATAGTGGCAGCTTCCTCACCACATTATTGTGGATGGAAATGTTGGACAGATCAAATAATTTTGATGCAAGTCCATTTTGGCCCCTAAAACTTTAACTTCGTTCAACCAAGTGAGAGTTAATATTGAGTTGTTTGATTGAGACCTAATCAAAGAATAGCTTTGCATGCATAAATATCAAATATTTAAAGCATTAGGTAAACATCGCATGTAATGAAACCTAGCATCCCCCTGTTGGATGATCACAAGCCTAGCCTATGCAACCACTGAGCCCGCAGTTAGTCTAAGGACTGTCTAAGGTAGCCCTATGCTTTACAAAATATATTTTACCCTTCAACATGTAGATGTGCCTTGTAATATCTTTGTGGGCCGCCTTCTCGATAGGCCTCCTCCCCCGTGGACCTTCTTCGATGGGCTGAATTAAAATAAAAACCTCACCAAAATAATCTATAGTACTCTTATTAGAATTTAACAAGAAACTCCGATCAGACGTCGGAGGGAGTACATTAGGAGGGAGATATCATGCTTTATTATTTCAAGACTAAAACTGAAAAGGAGGGAGAAAATAAATCACAAGGGCCCAACCAATAAAATTATAAGACATAAATACGGTCTAGGGCTCCGTGATCATCCACCATATTCAACTAGCACATAATATCAATTAAGCATGCTAGATAAGAAAATGAAAATCTCAAGAAAATACCGTGATATCCAATATCATGATAAAAAATTATATGCAGAAAAAAAATTTTAAAAGTTTTAATTCAAAGGGATGATAGAGACCCATGCATCCAATGCATGCAAATCAGCCATATTAATTAAAGCAATTTAATTAAAAAAAATCAAATTTTTTCCAAAATTAAATTAGCAAAAAATAATATTTTTCAGAAAATGTGCAGAAATTAGAAAAACTACGGAAAGTGACCCAGACGTCGGCCGTCAACTGGAACAACAGCCGCATTGCCTGCATGCAGGGCCTGCGCTTCCAGGCTACGTGCAAGTTCTTGCCCGCGCGCACGCGCTATGCACTATCGGTCTGCAGTGCCCTGCTACAACACTATATTTCTTTTCACACATTAAACTAAAACTAAAACCAAGTATTTTTACCACAAAATACAATTTTCTTAAAATACTTAAATCATTCAAAATTGCAAAGACTAAACATGTTGATTTTCTCATATAATCATTACATCGAAGCGGGCTCTGATACCACTTGAAAGCAAAAAAATGAGAGTGGATTGGCCTGGAAACCAGCAAGCGATACTATAAAATTCGTAAATTAAAATATAAATGTAATTAAATCATGATTCCAGGGATTACCTTTTTCTTGATTTGTTTCAAACTCCATTTCATTGATCCATTCACATGAGATTCAAGGTAGAAGCTATCTAAAGACACGTCCACACCACACCGAAATATGGGATCCCTCATTTCTCTTTGCTAGAAGAAAATTAAGCAGAAAAAACACACCAAGTGTGCTTGTTAGAGAGTCGGCCGAATTAGGAGCTTCTAGGGTAGGATTTGTTTTTTTCCAAATAATTAATATATAGATATATAGCTCGTATTGATGTACTAGTATGTGTCTAGGTTCATTGTATAATTCATAAGGTGATAAATCATTTATTCCAAATAAAGGATTACTAACATAGCACTTTTTAAAAGTGAAATTGTTAGTCAATAATTTCTTTTTCTGGATTTTCCAACAACTTAATTAGGGTTGCAATGGCTGTTTTTATTAAAAATAAAATACCAAGATCAATTATTTTTTATTAAATCTAATTTAATTAAAATTCACCTAATTAAGCCCATCATATATTTAATCTAATTAAATATATGAGCCCAAGAAGCCTTTATTAATTAATAAGTCCAACTTATTAAATAATAAGGGCAAGCCCAATATAAATTAATCCTATTAATTTATTTTTAGGCTCCTCCATCCGATGTATCCCTCTCATTTATAAGTTATCCACTTAATTATCAAATTAATTCCCAATTAATTTCTCGTCCCTTCTCGATGATTTGTGTTTGACTCTTTAGGTTCACCTTTCAACTAGACTTGGGCTAGTGTCAAACACTATTACTAACAAAATTTAATTATTAATTTTCGACAATCCTTGATCTAGAAAGCCCGTCACTATAGGTTGTCGTCTAGCAACAGTCCATGGCACTAGAAACTAGGCGAATATCCATGTGAACTTTTAGGCATTCGAGTCCATACGGGTACTGTCCTTCCGTCTACCATCTCCTGGCCCTAGTCCAAGGCATAAAATTGGGTGTCGGCTCCAATTCTGGACTAGGCGTCTACGCTTAATTCTTCATTTGTTACGCCAAATTGCTCGACATAGGAACCTCGTTTCCTATTCAGCCAGTGACTATGATCACAGGTTTTTAGAACATAAACACATCTCCAAGTGCATCGGAGATACCTCTGTCACGTTTTGATAGGTGACAAATCCTCCTCTTAGACCTCACCGTCCTCTCTACATGCTTTGACTGCACTAGACATGGCTTGTGATGACCATGCCTCTGACACGATCACCTCTCGCACAAATTAAAGATACAGTCATCGCCTGTACGTGTCTATTGTGATTCCTCAAGTTTGAGGACTACTCCCATACTATCGAAGCCAGGGACTGAAGTCATACCGACTAAGCCTCTAAGGCTTTCATATGACGACCTTGTCAACTAACCCATAGAAATTTCATATACGCCAACTACAGGGGTTACAAAGTGGTATGTGAGCATCTGTTGTGATGTGAAAGTAGTACTTGATGTAATTTGGTAAGCACAACAGATACATACGCCATAATGAATACTTTTCATATTTGTCAGGATAACATTGTTTAAATAAATATTGCTTGAATAGTTCTGAAAACAACCAATCTAATTGGCTTTTTGGTCACTTGTTCCAACAGGAATCTGCTGTGGTAGCTTGCTTGTAACTTTTCAAGTAACCACACCACCATTTAGCTTGATTACAAAACTTGATTGAGAGTTAGCATCATTATGTCCGACTGAAAGTTAGCATCGCTGTAGTATTCCATTATAAATTATCCACCACTTTATATATCAAGAACATATCTTTAGTGCTTTTCAGGTACATAAGTATGGTCTTGACCGCACTCCAGTGTGCTTCACCAGCACACACCTGATATTTGGTACTTACGCTTAAAGCGTATGCGAATCGGGCCTACTGCATTAAACATCATAATGAATACTGCCCAAAGCTGAATCATAGAGAATGTCTGACATCCATTTAAGTTCCTCATCAGTCTTGGGAGACTGTTTCTTGGACAGCATAATCCCATGCCTCATTGGAAGGAATCCTCATTTTGAGTTTTCCATCTTGAATCTCTTCAAGACTTTCTCAATGTATAAGGATTGAGTTAATCCTAACATCATTTTGGATCTATCCCTATAGATGATGCCAAGATGTAGGAAGCCTCATCCATATGCTTCATGGGAAATTGAGTGGACAACTATGCTTTTATGTTTCCTAATATCTTGACATCGTTCCCAATGAGCAACAAATTGTCAACATAAAGTAGAGGGTACGTAATCGAGCTTCCTCTGATCTTCGTGTTCCAGCAACGGGAAGCTTGTTTGAGGCTAGAGATGGACCTCTACAAACTTTCTATTTTTCTATAGAAAAAACCTTCTGGCTGATCCATGTAGAACACTTACTCGGTGAAATGGTTCAAGAAGGTCGTTTTAACATCCATCTGCCATATTTCATAGTCATACCACGCTGCTATGGCAAGCAGTATCCTAACGGACTTAGTCATTGCCACAGGCGAATCAGTTTTCTCAAAGTTAACCTCGGGTCATTGAGTGTATCTTTTTGCCACGAACCTAGCCTTGAAGGTACCTCCCCGCTAGCTCCAAGCTTATGTTTATAAACTCATTTGCAACCAACTAGCTTAACACCTTTAGGTGGGTGCATGAGGGTCCAAACTTGATTCGAACCATCGAGTCCATTTCCGATTTCATGGCCTCAAGCCACTTATCCAAGTTGATGTCATACATCCTTCTCTGTATGTTGTTGGATCACCGTCTATTGGCTAGTCAAGCCTAAGAATCCATACCTATCAGGATGTTGACATATTCTAGTTGACCTACAGAGAACTAGAGCACTAGTATTGGGATCGTAGGTACAGATGGTGTTGCGTTATCTTGATGAGCTATCTCACATGAATCTTCAAGCAGTTCCTCATCACATTGGCTCTCCATTGGAAAATCCTTTTACAAGAATATTGCGTTTAACGAGATAAAAATCTTTTGTCTTGATGGGTCATAGAAATAATACCCAGTAGCTTTTTTTGGATAATCGACAAACCTGGACAGACTAGATCTTGATTCTAGCTTGTCTCCTACTAGTCTCTTGATGTATGTTGGGCTACCATATACTCCCAAGTACTTGTAGAATGCTGGTTTGCTGTGCCATATCTCATAATACCCATATTATCCTTATTCTTTAATAAGATCCAACTTATTAAATTATAAGGACAAACCAAATATATATTAATGCCATTAATTTATTCTTGGGCCCTTTTCGATTCAATGGATCCCTCTTTGTAAGTAATCAATTTATTTATGGAATTAATTCCAAATTAATTCTATGTTCATTTTCAGTGATTTGTGTGAACAATTCTTACCCTTATAAAAATACAAGCCAATGAATTTTTATTAAATCTTTAATAAAAATCCAATTTAATTGAGCTCAAATTCTATTTAATCTAATTAAATACTTATACCCATATTATCCTTATTCTTTAATAAGATCCAACTTATTAAATTATAAGGACAAACCAAATATATATTAATGCCATTAATTTATTCTTGGGCCCTTTTCGATTCAATGGATCCCTCTTTCTAAGTAATCAATTTATTTATGGAATTAATTCCAAATTAATTCTATGTTCATTTTCAGTGATTTGTGTGTGATTGTTTAGGTTCACCTTTCAGTTAAACTTGTGATCTAACACTAATATTAATTAGTATTTCTTGATTAACCCATAATCAAGAAAGCCCGTCGCTATAGGTGGTCGTGTAGCAACGATCCATGGCATTAGAGACTAGCTGAATTTCCGTATGACAATTCAGATTTTCGAGTCCATACTGGTATGATCCTTTAGTCAATGTTCTTTTTTAGTAAGGAATCCATTCACAAGCCTGATGGAAGTGGCTTAATCATGACATAAGCCAGGTTTGAAAATCGAGGATAATCCTTCTATTTTTTCAGCCAATTTAATTCTTTGCATTCCATTTAAGAAATAAATGTCAAAAAATAAATTGGAAAACGTTTCTAAGACATGTGTTATAATCACAGAGTAGAAAGAATAAGTAGATTATTCCAATATTATTTTGTGTTATGAGTTGGTCTTTTAGTAATTCAATTCTCCTACTATTTCAACAAAATCCCACCACTCTCGAGTGGGGTTTTGGCACATCCCTTCCTAGTAGGCTTGGGATCCACAAGAACAATTTACCATGCCTACTTTTATTATTCACATGGAAAAAGCCATCTGGGAGGCAACCAATGCGATTCTCATTCTATGAGATTCCCAAAATAATTTGTCTCACCTCTTTACATGATCCCGAGGACTCCCAATGAACCATACTACCTGGTGTTAAGCCCGACCCATCTACCAAATCACACCTGAATTGTGACCCCCCATGACTCGTGAGATAGGGAAACAATGACCGTGTTCCTTTGTTCATAACAATAATGCAGCTTGCCTTCTAATCCAAAATGTGCCACGACTCGCGAGACCATATTTGGGTAGTGGTGAAAGGGCAGCCGAAACTGCGAGTGGATTGCCCGGGAACGCGCAAGTGGAAACGGTTAAAATAAATTGCGTAACTAAAACGAAATCACAATGAGACCATAAGTCCAAGGGATGTACCCTTGGAGTTGCAGGGAGTTCGATGTAGTTAATAAAATAAACGACAATATTAAAATGAACAGAGCTATTGGTTGAATGAAAACGTGAGGTACAAAAATGTAAATGAAGAATTACCTTTCATTTGTTTATTTTGAACCTGGTTCGTTTAATCCGTTCACGCAAGGCTTCAGCGTAGAAACCTTCTAAAGCTTCGCCACACCACACCGGAACTTGAGATTCCTCAACTTAATTTGCTAGAAAAGAATTGACGAGAAAAAATACACCAAGTGTGTACAAGAGGGGGTTAGGCCGAGTGGAGTTGCAGGGAGTTCGATGTAGTTAACAAAATAAACGACAATATTAAAATGAACAGAGCTATTGGTTGAATGAAAACGTGAGGTACAAAAATGTAAATGAAGAATTACCTTTCATTTGTTTATTTTGAACCTGGTTCGTTTAATCCGTTCACGCAAGGCTTCAGCGTAGAAACCTTCTAAAGCTTCGCCCACACCACACCGGAACTTGAGATTCCTCAACTTAATTTGCTAGAAAAGAATTGACGAGAAAAAATACACCAAGTGTGTACAAGAGGGGGTTAGGCCGAGAGGTGGAATTGGAGAGAAGGAAATTATTTTCTTGTTTTTTCATATATTCATTAGTTATTCCAAATAAATAATATACATATACCTTTTATGGATGAAATAAAATATGTTGAGGTTCATTTAACCATCCATAAGTTAATAAAATCCTTTATTCGAAATAAAGAATCACTAACATGACACTTTACAAAAGTGAATTTGTTACTCAATATTTTCCTTTCCAAATCATCTCCACCAACTTATTTAATGAGATTGAGCTTATTTTAATTAATTAAAATACAAGGCCCAATCAATCTTAATTAAATCCTACTTAATTAAGTCCATCATAAAGTTAATCCATTTAAATATATGAACCCAATAACCGTTTATTAAATAATAAGTCCAACTCATTAAATACAAAGGGCAAGCCTAATTTAAATTAATCCAAATAATTTATCCTTGGGCGTATCCATCCAATGGATCCCTCTCATATATAAGTATTCCAATTACTTATAAAATTAATTCTTAAATAATTACTCGTCCTTTATTAGTGATTTATGTGAGACTGTATAGGTTCACCTTTCAGCTAGACTTGAGCTAGTGTCCACCACTATTATTAATTAAATCAAATTTAATTAATAATTATTGATTAATCCTTGAGCAAGAAAGCCTATCATTATGGTCACCTTCTAGCAACGGTCCATGGCACTAGAGACTAGATGCAAATCCATGTGAACTTTTAGGCCCCGAGTATATACTAGTACGGTTATTCCATCTACCGTCTCCTGGCCATAGTCTACACCATGGAATTAGGTGTCAGTTCCCATCCTAGAGTAGGCGTTTATGCTTAATACTTAAGGTCGCGTCACGCCAAATTGCTCGAACAAGGAACCTATTTTTCTACTCGACCAATGATTGTGGCCACAAGTTTCTAGAGCGTTAACGCGTCTCCATGTGCATAGGAGATGCCTCTGTCACGTTTTGACAGGAGATGGATCCTGTTCTTGGAACTAACCGCCTTCTCTACATACTTTGATAGCACAAGACAAGTCCTATGATGACCATTTTTGTGATATGATCATGTCTTACACGAATCTATGATACAGTCATCCGCATACACGTGACTGCCGTGATTCATCAAGTTTGAGGATTGGTCCCGTACTATTGGAGCGGACTCATGTCATACCGACCAAGCCTCCTAGGCATCCATATGACGATCCCCACGAGTCAATTGACCTATTTAGATAACCATTAACACATCTGCCTCTGATGAAACACGGAACTCATCAAATGAATGTGAATCATAATGCAAGTCTCCATAGGACACTTCGATGCCCATTCTCGAGGTCCTTGATTCGGAATATTTCTAACCAAACCCTAAAAGTTGGTTTCATGACCGCCATCTAATGCACATTTCTAACTGTTGCACGGTTGTTCAATGTGGTCTGTGGGCTTTGTTGTGATGTTTGAAAGAAGTGCAAACATAAATGTAATGGGCAAAACAAAAGAAATGCCAATAGCGAATACTCATTTAATTCATTGAATAATATTACATAAAATCGAGTTATTACCGGAATAGATTACAAACATTCCAATCTAATTAGCTTTCAGGTCATATATTCTAACAGTCTCCCACTTAACCTAAATCCAATAAACTATCGACCTCAAACCCGTCTTATCCAAATGCTGAGCATGGGCAATTGAGACATTGGCTTAATAAGTTGATCCTTTGTGTTTTCTGTTGAGCAAACTCAGTCTATCCTGACGTCACCTCTGCTCACCATCTCTTTAAGCAAATGGTAGCGTTTAAGAATATGTTTGGAACGGTGATGAGATCTTGGTTTCTTTGCTTCTGCTATTACCCGGTTGTTATCCCAAAAGATAACTACGGGCTCAACAATTCTAGATACCACACCCGACTCTTAGATGTATTTTTTCATCGAAATCGCTTCCTCAACTGCTTCTGAAATTACTATGTACTCAGTTTTCATGGTGGAATACGTTGTGGTAACCTACTTGGTACTTTTTCTACCAACCACACCACCATTCAACTTGAATACAAAACCTGATTGAGACTTGGCATCATCATCGTCCGATTGCAAGCTAGCATCATTGTAGCCTTCCAATATCAACATCGTCCGATTGCAAGCTAGCATCATTGTAGCCTTCCAATATCAATTCTCCACTACCGTAAATCAAGAACACATCTTTAGTCCTTTTTAGTTACTTAAGTATTATCTTGACTGCTCCTCCCTGGCGCATGTCAGATATCTGCTCGTCACGCTCAAAGCATACGCGACATCTGGCCTGGTGTATTGGACAACATACTGAATGCTTCCTACGGTTGAAATATAAGGGATGTCCGACATCCTTTTATGTTCCTCATCAGTTTTGGGAGACTGCTTCTTGGACATCTTAATCCCATGCCTCATGGGAAGGAATCCTTGTTTTGAGTTCTGCATCTTGAATCTCTTCAAGATTTCTCAATATATGAGGATTGGGTTAGTCCCAACATCCTTCTAGATCTATCCCTATAACTCTTGATCCCAAGAATCTAAGAGGATCACCCATATCATTTATGGAAAATTGTGTGGACAACCATGCTTTAATGTTGCCTAACATCTTAACACCATTCCCAATTAGTAAGATATCATATACATAAAACACAAGGTACGCAACCACGGTCCACTGATCTTCTTGAATACACAAGGATCAAATTCATTCTTGATGAAATCATAACCCCGTATGACTTCATCAAAACGTGTGTTCCAGCTTTAGAAAGCTTATTTGAGGCCATAGATGGACATTTGGAGACGATAGGCCTTCTGTTCTTCTCATGGGAAGTGAAACCCTTTAGCTGAACAATGTGGATCTCTTCCTCAACAAAACCATTGTGAAATGTCGTTTTCACGTCCATGTTCCATATTTCATAGTCAGACCTTGTTCCTATGGCAAGCAAAATCTGAATGGACTTGGCCATGTCTACGGGCGAATAGGTTTCCTTGAAATCAACCTCGGGTTGTTGAGTGTATCATTTTCCACGAGCCCAACCTTGAAGGTTGTAATCTTTCTGTCAGCTCCAAACTTGTATTCGTAGACCAATTTGCACCCAACAGGTTTAACACCTTTAGGTGGGTGTACGAGGGTTAAAACTTTATTGAACCTATTGAGTCCATTTCAGATTTCATGGCTTCAAGCCACTTATCTGAATCGATACCGACGTCGCTTCTCAGTACGTCCTTAGATCATTATCCAATTGACTAGTTCTTTTTCCATTTCTTTTTATTCTTTCTGTTTCATCATTTGTTTTTCATTTCCTCGTCCCATTTTTTTTTCTTTTCTTTTCTTTGGGACTAGCAGTGCATCGCTTGTGTGCAACCTCATTTCATTCACTCATTTTCATGTCAATTTACAAACAACCAAGCCAACACAACCCCCTTGAATGGGTTCAAAATCATTTTAGGAGATAATCAAGAAGGGGATGATTAAGCTTATAACGTAGTTTAACCTACAAAGGAAAAGCCCAGGCTCAAATGTGTTTTGCTGTGGGTGAATTCAAGGTAGGCTCTTTTGAGGTCAATGGGGTATTCCTAAGTGCCCTTATCACTTTCAGGCACCAAATCTTACAAGAATGTGAACTCAAAATGTATTCCACAAGCAAGTTCTAGAATGGACACACTAAGTTCGATGCCCTCAATCCAAAGAAATGTAGGAGCACTATTTAGATGAAATTGCTTTGGCCCAAAAGCTCACACAAAGGCTTTTGTGCTGATTCTTGAACATTGCTTATTTGATGCGGCCAATGGAACACACTTCACATAATTTTATTTATTTTTAATATGCCACTAGTGCTAGTTTCTCCTACTTATCTTGCTTATACCAAAAATTCCTATTAATGTAAGGGATAAGACAAGACAACAATCAGAAAATTCAAGTGCTACAACAGGATAATTCGCATATTTTTCTAATGACACTAACTTCCTTCACAAGTTTACGTGTTCATTAAAAATTGTCAACCCCCAAAGAATAATTTTCAGTCTCCACACATCCACATTCCAACATATTAATTCCCTGACTAATCAAAGACTATTGTCACAATGAATATTGGGCTCCAATCTCTTGTTAAAGGTTGTCACGCTAATTTGAGAGATATCCCAATGATGTAGCCTAAATTTCAGAGGATAAAGGTGGTTAATACTCAAGCCCGTGCCCAGCCGATATATCTGTATCTCATTGCTCTCAAAATTGATTCTTTGCGCTAAAGATATGTATAATGATTATAAGTTCTTGCGCATTTTCACATGTCTGTATATTACTTACTGTCCAGGGGTTATTAAAGTTCCAACTATTTCAAAAATCCCTGGGAACAAGGTACTACATGGTTGATCATAACTAACAGTAGCGATCAAGAAAAGCAAGTTTTTTGCATAAACACAACCTCTATGAAATGCCTTATTTTCAAACATAGCTGTAAACCTCTCATCTTTGAGAACTTCACTCATGAGACCTTTCCTTTTCTTTGATGTTTTCTGAACAACTGTATCATCAGCTCCCTTATTCTCATTCAGCTCTTCGTCGTTCATAAGAAGTCGGGCTGCCAGAGCCTGATTAACTTTCCGCAGCTTCCTCTTAATATGCAAGATGAAAGATAAATTTCCGCAGCTTCCTCTTAATATGCAAGATGAAAGATAAATGAGATTGAATTCTCAACACTTGATAGGAAGGATGATATGAGTTCCAATATTTAAGTATGAGTCCAGTTCAAATTACATAAATATATACAGATATGTATATACACAAAATCTTTACTATGCCATCAACTTTATTCTAGTTGAAGTGCAGCATACAATGGAGAGAGTGCTTATAGTAAATTTATCGATTTCGATCAATAACTAAATCATCTAGCATTACCATCTTGTTCTTCTCAAGGTAATCAATCCTACCAAAGTAATTATCAGAAAAATATTAGCAGTAAAAGTAAACCAAGCAACCAACAATTCCCCCCTCAAGTTTTTAGAAAATCCTTCTTTTGCCATTTATCCTTCACTTCAAAAAATCTGCAGATATGACATGATATTGTAGACTTAATTAGGTAAATGTGCATTCTGAACTTGTTTTTATGTGATACTTCTACATGAACAAAGAACGAAATATTGTTCCTACTGTCCAAATGAAAACTTGTCTCACCTAGGAGCTTGTACTTTCTTCTTGGATTTTGCCTTTGTGTTTTCATGCTCATCTTCTCACAATTCACTCGCTGATGATGCATCAGAATCACCAATAGCCTTTTCATCCTCTTCTTCAACAGCTTCAAAATACTCCTCCAGCAAAGATTCCTTTTTTTTGTTGTTGATGGCATTGAATGCAAAGCCAGGTATTCATTTGAGAATTCATCAACCTCATAGTCCTACAAGCAGTGTCAAGAAATGATACAGAATTTGGTTGAAGTTTGGACGTAAACAAATTCGAATACATATGTTGTCAGTACGAGTCGAACAATGATGCCATCATCATTAATGAATCTTTCTACACTAATCATCAAACAAAATCCACCCAATATATTTGTGTACTTTTCAAAAGGTTGTAACGCTGGTTTGAGAGATATCCCAATGATGTAGCCTAAATTTTAGAGGATAAAGGTGGTTAATACTCAAGCCCGTGACCAGCTGATATATCTGTATCTCATTGCTCTCAAAATTGATTCTTTGCGCTAAAGATATGTATAATGATTATCATTTCTTGTGCATTTTCACATGTCTCTATATTACTTAATGTCCAGGGGTTATTAAAGTTCCAACTATTTCACAAATCCCTGGGAACAAGGTACTACATGGTTGACCATAACTAACAGCAGCAATCAAGAAAAGCAAGTTTTTTGCATAAACAAAACCTCTACAAAATACGTTATTTTCAAAAATAGCTGTAAACCTCTCATCTTGGAGAACTTCACTCGTGAGACCTTTCTTTTCCTTTCATGTTTTCTGAACATCTACATCATCAGCTCCCTTATTCTCATTCATCTCTTCCTCCTCCTCAAGACGTCAGGTTTCCAGAGCCCAATTAAATTTTGACAGCTTCCACTTAATCTGCAAGATGAAATATAAATGAAATTGAATTCTCAACACTTGATAGGAAGAATGGTATGAGTTCCAATATTTAAGTTTTAGTCATAAGGTAGTTGAAATTACATAAATATATACATATATGTATATACACAAAATCTTTACTACGTCATAAACTTTATTCAAGTTAAAGTGCAGCGTACAATGGAGAGGGTGCCTATAGTAAGTTTATCGATTTTGATCAATAACTAAATCAACTAGCATTACCATCTTGTTCTTTTGAAGGTAATCAATCCTACCAAAGTAATTATCAGAAAAAAATTAGCAGTAACAGTAAACCAAGCAACCAACAATTATCAGAAAAAAATTAGCAGTAACAGTAAACCAAGCAACCAACAATTCCCCCCTCAAGTACCCTATAACAGTCAATTTTTTTTCCTTTTTTCTTGCCCTTTCCTCTCTACTGCTTTGGCTTTTCAAACCCTAAATAAAAGAAATAAAAAAATAGAGAAGTGGAAACATCTGGGTATGGATGGGGTTTGATGGTGGGAGGCGAACAGTAGTTTTGAGGTTTTTTACGAGTGGGGTTTCTTTCTTGGATGTTTGTGTCACATCCACCTCCAACGCCGCTTCTCCTGGATGTGTTGATTGATGAAAGAAACACATCTTCGCTTCCATCAACTGGAGTAATAAACCCTCCGCCACTAGTACTAAACCCTAACCCTTCTGTTGGTTTTTCCTCTCCATTTTTTAGGGGTTTTTAGAAAACCCTTCTTTTGCCATTAATCCTTCACTATGAAAAATCTGCAGATATGACATTATATTGAAGACTTGATTAGGTAAATGTGCATTGTGAACTTGTTTTTATGTGATGACTTCTACATGCACAAAGAACGAAATTTTTTTCTTGCTCTCCAAATGAAAACATGTGTCTCACCTAGGAGCTTGTACTTTCTTGTTGGATTTGGCCTTTGTGTTTTCATGCTCATCTTCCCACAATTCACTCGGTGATGATGCATCAGAACCACCAATAGCCTTTTCATCCTCTTCTTCAACAGCTTAAAAATGCTCCTCCCGCAAAGATGCCTTTTTTTGTTGTTGATGGCATTGGGTGCAAAGCCAGGTATTTGTTTGAGAATTCATCAACGATGCCTTTTTTTGTTGTTGATGGCATTGGGTGCAAAGCCAGGTATTTGTTTGAGAATTCATCAACCTCAATGTCCTGGAAGCTGTGTCAAGAAATGATACGTAATTTGGCTGCTGTTTGGACGTACACAAATTCCAATATATATGTTGTCAGTACGAGTCGAACAGTGATGCCATCATCATTCATGAATCTTTCTACACTAATCATCAAACAAAATCCACCCAATACATTCGTGTCCTATTCAAAATGTTCTTACGCTAATTTGAGAGATATTCCAATGATGTATCCTAAATTTCAGAGGATAAAGGTGGTTGATACTCAAGCCTGTGACCAGCCGATATATCTCTATCTCATTGCTCTCAAAATTGATTCTTTCCGCCAAATATATGTATAATGATTATCAGTTCTTGTGCATTTTCACATGTCTCTATATTACTTACTGTCCAGGGGTTATTAAATTTCTAACTATTTCACAAATCCTTGGGAACAAGGTACTACATGGTTGATCATAACTAACAGAAGCAATCAAGAAAAGCAAGTTTTTTGCATAAACACAACCTCTATGAAATGCCTTATTTTCAAACATTGCTGTAAACCTCTCATCTTTGAGAACTTCACTCGTGAGACCTTTCTTTTTGTTTGATATTTTCTGAACATCTGCATCATCACCTCCCTTGTTCCCATTCAGCTCTTCCTCCTCCTGAAGAAGTCGGGCTGCCAGAGCCCGATTAAGTTTCGGCAGCTTCCTCTTAATATGCAAGATGCAAGATAGATGAAATCGAATTCTTTACACTTGACAGGAAGAATGATATAAGTTCCAATATTTAAGTATGAGTCACAAGGCAGTTGAAATTACATAAGTATATACATAAATGTATATACACAAAGTCTGTACTACATCATAAACTTTATTCAAGTTGAGGTGCAGCGTACAATGGAGAGAGTGCTTATAGTAAGTTTATCGATTTTGATCAATAACTAAATCATCTAGCATTACCATCTTGTTCTTATCAAGGTAATCAATCCTACCAAAGTAATTATCAGAAAAAAATTAGCAGTAAAAGTAAACCAAGCAACCAATAATTTCCCCCTCACGTTCCGTTTAACAGTCAATTTCTTTTCTTTTTTTCTCCCCCTTTCCTCTCTACTGCTGTGGCTATTCACAGCCTAAATAAAAGAAATAAAAAAATCGAGGAGTGAAAACAGATGGGCATGGATGGGGTTTGATGGTGGGAGGTGAACAGTAGTTTTGAGGGTTTTACCAGTGGGGTTTTCTTTCTTGGATTTTTGTGTCGCATCCACCTCCAACGGCGCTTCTCCTCGGTGTTCTGATTGATGAAAGAAACACATCTTCGCTTCCATCGACCAGAGTAATAAACCCTCCGCCAGTGGTACTAAACCCTAACCCCTCTGTTACTTTTTCCTCTCTGTTTTTGAGGGGTTTTTAGAAAACCCTTCTTTTGTCATTTATCCTTCACTTCGAAAAATCTGCAGATATGACATGATATTAAAGACTTGATTAGATAAATGTGCATTCTGAACTTATTTTAATGTGATGACTTCTGCATGAACAAAGAACTAAATTTTTGTTCCTACTGTCCAAATGAAAACTTGTCTCACCTAGGAGCTTGTACTTTCTTGTTGGATTTGGCCTTTGTGTTTTCATGCTCATCTTCTCACAATTCACCCGCTAATGATACATCAGAACCACCAATAGCCTTTTCATCCTCTTATTCGACAGCTTCAAAATGCTCCTCCAGCAAAGATGCCTTTTTTTGTTGAAGACTTGGTTAGGTGCAAAGCCAGGTATTCGTTTGAGAATTCATCAACCTCAAAGTCCTGCAAGCGGTGTCAAGAAACGATACGTAATTTGGCTATTGTTTGGAAGTAAATAAATTCCAATACATATGTTGTCACTATGAGTCCAACAGTGATGCCATCGTCATTAATGAATCTTTCTACACTAATCATCATACAAGAACCACCCACTACATTCGTGTCTTATTCAAAAGGTTGTTACGCTAATTTGAGAGACATCCCAATGATATAGCCTAAATTTCAGAGGATAAAGGTGGTTGATACTCCAGCCCGTCAACAGCCGATATATCTCTATCTCATTGCTCTCAAAATTGATTCTTTGCGCTAAAGATATGTATAATGATTATCATTTCTTGTGCATTTTCACATGTCTCTATATTACTTACTTTCCAGGGGTTATTAAAGTTCCAACTATTTCAAAAATCCCTGGGAACAAGGTACTACATGGTTGATCATAACTAATAGCAACAATAAAAACAGAACCTCTATGAAATACCTCTATGAAACAGAAGCCAGGTATTTGTTTGAGAATTCATCAACCTCAAAGTCCTGGAAGCGGTGTCAAGAAATGATACGTAATAAGCCAGGTATTTGTTTGAGAATTCATCAACCTCAAAGTCCTGGAAGCGGTGTCAAGAAATGATACGTAATTTGGCTGCTGTTGGACGTAAACAAATTTCAATACATATGTTGTCAGTACGAGTCCAACAGTGATGCCATCATCATTAATGAATCTTTCTATACTAATCATCAAACAAAATCCACCCAATACATTCGTGTACTATTCAAAAGGTTGTCACACTAATTGAGAGATATCCCAATGACTAGCCTAAATTTTAGAGGATAAAGGGGGTTAATACTCAAGCCCGTGACCAGCCGATATATCTATATCTCATTGCTCTCAAAATTGATTCCTTCCGCTAAAGATATGTATAACGATTATCATTTCTTGTGCATTTTCACATGTCTCTATGTTAGTTACTGTCCAGGGGTTATTAAAGTTCCAACTATTTCACAAATCCCTGGGAACAAGGTACTACATGGTTGATCATAACTAACAGCAGCAATCAGGAAAAGCAAGTTTTTTGCATAAACAGAACCTCTACGAAATAACTTATTTTCAAACATAGTTGTAAACCTCTCATCTTTGAGAACTTCACTCTTGAGACCTTTCTTTTTCTTTGATGTTTTCTGAACATCTGCATCATCACCTCCCTTATTCTCATTCAGCTCCTCCTCCTCCTCAAGAAGACGTGCTGCCAAAGCCCTATTAACTTTCGGCAGCTTCATCTTAATCTACAAGATGTCAGATAAATGAAATTGAATTCTCAACACTTGATAGGAAGAATGATGTGAGTTCCAATATTTAAGTATGAGTCATAAGACAATTGAAATTACATGAATATATACATATATGTATATGCACGAAAACTTTACTACATCATACACTTTATTCAAGTTAAAGTGATGCGTATAATGGAGAGAGTGCTTATAGTAAGTTTATCGATTTTGATCAATAACTAAATCATCTAGCATTACCATCTTGTTCTTCTCAAGGTAATCAATCCTACCAAAGTAATTATCAGAAAAAAATTAGCAGTAACAGTAAACCAAGCAACCAACAATTCCCCCCTCAAGTTCCATGTAACAGTCAATTTCTTTTCCTTTTTTCTTGCCTTTTCCTCTATATTGCTCTGGCTTATCAAACCCTAAATAAAAGAAATAAAAAAATGGAGAAGTGGAAACTTTTGGGTATGGATGGGGTTTGATGGTGGGAGTCGAACAGTAGTTTTGAGGGTTTTTACTAGTGGGGTTTTCTTTCTTGGATTTTTGTGTCACATCCACCTCCACTTTCTTGGATTTTTGTGTCACATCCACCTCCAACGCCGCTTCTCCTGGGTGTGCTGATTGATGAAAGAATCACATATTTGCTTCCATCAACCGGAGTAATAAATCCTCCACCAGTGGTACTAAACCCTAACCCCTCTGTTGGTTTTTCCTCTCTGTTTTTGAGGAGTTTTTAGAAAACCCTTCTTTTGTCATTTATCCTTCACTTTGAAAAATCTGCAGATATGACATGATATTGAAGACTTGATTAGGTAAATGTGCATTCTGAACTTGTTTGTATGTGATGACTTCTGCATGAACAAAGAACGAAAGTTTGTTCCTGCTGTCCAAATGAAAACTTGTCTCACCTAGGAGCTTTTACTTTCTTTTTGGATTTGGCCTTTGTGTTTTCATGCTCATCTTCTCACAATTCACTCGCTGATGATGCATCAGAACCACCAATAGCCTTTTCATCCTCTTCTTCAACAGCTTCAAAATGCTCCTCGAGCAAAGATG